>NW_007726131.1:716993-732370 GCF_000696425.1 Galeopterus variegatus | reverse complement strand
AAAAAAAAAAAAAAAAAAAAAAAAAAAAAAAAAAAAAGTATATCATGTCTATAGCTGTACTGTGAATAGGTAAAAAATAAAATGAGGACATATTCTTTTAGTGCTTGAAAACTATTATACAGTTCAGCAAGAAAGTCACGTCACTGAAGAGAGTGGGGTTCTAACACACATCTTTGTTCTTCCACTTTCATCTTACTGACTTAAAATGAAAATATCAACTAACACTTACGTGGGATCCACTCTTGCTTGTCAGTTAAAATCTGGGGTTGGCCACAGGATATAAGAATTTGGCAAAAATCAACAAAAGCATTTGGTGAGAATTGGTTGACTACATAAAATTTACAACAAAGAGTATTCAATAGTTTATTATTTGTAAGTAGTGTGCTAAACAGCCTTTTATCAGTAAAATTTATAATGAACATGTATGTATATGTGCACATTTTTTTAGAGAACAGGTTGTTAAACATTTATGAGCACAACATTGATTATAATAGAAAAGAACTTACAAATTAATTGGAACACAAGATCTAAAAAGTGTGTGTGAGAGAGAAAGAGAGAGAATAACTCCCTCCAGCACCCTGAACAGAAAACAAAGCACACACTAATATTATCAAACAAAAAAGGAGCCTGTTTCCTGAAAACTCTACTTCATAAAAGACTGCATTGAGTTGAGCACCAAGTGGGTCTACAACTGGACTACATCATGAACTGTTTTTCTTTAGTATTCAATGGAGTTTCACCACAACTCCATCTTCCAAATGCTACTTCCTGGGAACTCATAGCCCTCAAGGCCTTTGCGTATGGTCTTCCCTCTCTGTGGGTGCCCTGAGTGAATCCCAGCCATCCCTACTGCATCTGCACGGAGCATTCATTCATTCACTTTCTCCAAACATTAACTTAGTTCCTATTACACACCCTTCCTTCCCTGGGCTCCAGCTAGAACCACAAACCAAACAGCCCCTGCTCTTGGGTCAAAGGTCTCCAATCCAGGTGTCTGACCCAGGTCAAAGGTGTTGCTCACCAAAGGCTGAAATCGCTTCCTTCACTGGGTCCCAGGGCATTCGAGCCACATTTCTTTCTCCATGCAGTATCATAGTTCCCAGAATGCTGCTGTGAGGTGAGTTCCTGGAGGGCAGGGGCCAGACTGTTCCATCCTCACATCCCACACACAGCTCAGCCCAGTGCCTTCTGCATCCCGGTTTGGTTATTTTCTACTGAGTCAGTACGCAGGAAGCACCGCCTGGTTTCATGGCCTGCAGAGCATCACTCATCATGATCTGCAACTTAACTTCAGCTAAGTTAAGTTGGGCTCCCAGAAGGTTGGAGAAGAATTATTTTAAATGTAATTATTTTCTTCCTTCCCCATATTGAAATAGGGGTCACTTGAGTGTGTGGGATGATGCTTGTCAATGTTTTAAACTCAGGTCTACCAACCAAGATTGGATCATGCTTTGCTTCCTGAGGTTTGCACTACAAAGCTCACTCTCTCTCTCTAAGATCTCCCATTGATAATGGGTTTTCACACCACACATGCATCTTCTAGAAATGCTATCGCACCAGTCCTTGATCACCCCTCTTTAGCTTGAGAGTCATGGGTGTTCAACTCCCTACTCTGAAAACTGGTAATTAACAAAATAAACTTCGTCTTTTGGGGAGGGATTTAATAGTTCACCCCCTATTGATGAGAAAGAGGTCTTCCTTACAGAAGAATTTCAGCCAGTAAATGTAGGTCAGGATAACAGCATTTGAAATGACCATCCCACAACCCCCCAAAGAAATAACTGACTCAGAAAATGTGCATGCATCCATGGATGTCAAGAGGATTCCATGAAATTTCCCGTTGGGGGACAGGAGACTCACTCGGTGCCAAAGCATCACCCACAGAACGACATGCTAACAACAGAAGGAAAACACAGCTTTGCAACGTAAAGAGGTGGTCACTACCTTACCAACCGATCAATACCTAATAATGGGGCACCCTGACATCATGTGCTCTCTGATGAGATGCTTAATGAAGCACTTCAGAATCATCTGGGAAGTAGTCTTGCCGAAATGTTGAACCTGAATCTAATTGAGACTTTAGCTCTAACTTCCAGTATAGGAGAAAAACAGGTAAAATGACACCACAAGGAAGTGATCAGACAGACCAGAATACGAAGCATTCTAAATGCAATGTTGTATAGGTATACATAGAAATACATACATACACGTATATACACATATACATATGCCCTGGGGGGGAGGGGCATTGCTCTAGATTAAAAGTGACTAAAGAGATAAAACAACCAAATACAATGAATGACCTTGACAGAATCCTAGTTTTAAAAAAAGCAGTTATAAACTTTTTTGGGAGGACAATAGGGGAAATGTGAATGTGAACTGGATTTTTCATGCCATTAAGGAATTACCGTTAGTGTTCTAAGTATGATTCTGGTATTATGATTAAGTAGGAGAATGCCTTTAATTTTAAGAGATGCCCACTAAAGTATTTAGGGGTGGAGTGTCCTGCTGTCTCTGACTTATCAAATGGTTCAGCAAAAACACACACACAGATCTGTGTAAAGATGAGGCTCTGAGAACTTATGTGAATAGCTCAAGGTAACACAATCAAGATACGGCAAATGATAAATATTTAGAGGTAAAGTGTCATGATGTCAATGACTTATTTTCAAATGCTACAGAAATATATACATTTATCAGAAATATATAGATATGTCTTTATATACAAATATATACAAGAAAACAAATAAGACAAAATGTGAACTAGTGTTTAATTCTAAGTGGTGCAGGGGACCACTTAGTACGATATTTCAACTTTTCCCGCCTCGGGTTCAGATCCTATATAGGAGTGGCCGGTGCGCTCACTGGCTGAGCGCGGTGCGGACGACACCACACCAAGGGTTGTGATCCCCTTACCGGTCACGAAAAAGACAAAAAAAACCAAAAACAAAAACATTGAGCTGGAAGGTCAAAAAAGAAACAAGAGTGCAGGGTAGGGGTTACCACCAAACGTTAAATAACAAACTTCAGGTTGCTGAAAGGTGTCTGAGACTCTGGGCCCCGATGGTAGCACTTTTCGGCAGAATTTTCTTGCTGACCTAGGAGCCCAGGGAGGATGCTGGTGCTAACACTCTAAGGTGAGCTGGGCCCTTTTGCCTTGTGGCTCCAAATATCCACCTGAACAGAAACTTCAGAGTCCTGCCAGGCCTTAGAATATCAACAACCTTGGGCCCACCCCGTGGCTCACTCGGGAGACTGCCGCGCTGGGAGCTCAGCGGCGCTCCCGCCAGCGGGTTCGGATCCTATATAGAGATGGCTGGTGCACTCACTGGCTGAGCGCGGTGCGGGCGACACTAAACCAAGGGTTGCGATCCCCTTACCGGTCACAAAAAAAAAAAAAAAAAAAGAATATCAACAACCTTAAAGTAACAGGTGATAAGTCAAAGAAACTCATAGGTCATCTCCAGACTGATTTTTAAAATGAAAATTTAAATGGGGAATTACTGTTTAATGGGTACAGAGTTTCAATTTTGGAAGATGAAAAGAGTTCTGGAGATGGATGCACAACAGTGTGAATGTACTTAGCACTACTGAACTGTTTAAAATTAGTTAAGTTGGTCAATTTTGTTATTTTTATTTTACCAATTATAGCAAAAACAAAACAAAACAAAAAACAGGAAAAAAAAAAAAAGAAAAGAAAATACAAGCATATCAAGATATTTACCTGAAAAACAAATTGGGGAGGCTTCCTCAGAGAGGGTGTGGGCTGGGGTGAGCAGAGGGAGGGCACTAGAGGCAGCGGCAGAGGCCAGGGTGGGAAAGGAACACGGCTCACCCAAAGCGCTGTGAGGGGCAGGCCACCTGTCAGGACCTGAAGGGACGGAGGAGCAGAGGGCCTGGAATGCTGTTACCTGCGGTTGATGAGGAAGTGGGGGGAGGTTTTCACTCGAGGAACCACCTGATAAATCTGAACTTTGGGGAGATTAATTTTGCAGGGCAGTGCAGGAAAGATGGAGACGGGGGACCAATTAAACAGCTATTATAAAAATCTAGGTGTGCTGTGAGGCAGGCTAGTTCGGGGTGGGGACTGGGGTGTGGAAAGAAATGGAGAGGTGCAGGGAACAGCTCTGAAGATGAGAGGGAGAGCGGGAGGAATGAGGGAAAACACACACAGGCTCCGCACTTGCACTTGGGCCCAGGGGAGTCTGGGGTACAGAGACCTCCTGAGGGGCTGTCTAAGCAGCACACCAAGGGGTGAGGTGAGTACTCTGTGGAGGAGGGGTCAGGAGGGTGGCAGAGACACCGGAATCACCACACAGAGGAACGTCTGAGGTGGGAGCAGGAGCCAGGGTCTGCAGACGCAGGGCAAACTCGGAGGGCAGAGCAAACCTGGGGCTCTGGAGGGCGCTGGAAGAACAGGTGTAAAAGTGAGCACCACCAAAACTTTTGTAAAGGAATATGGTTTTCAAAAAGCTCTAGGGCTGTCTACTATTGAAAGAAATCACCAGTAACTCCATTTGGAAAGCAAGTAGTTCCCTAATCTGTTTAAACCTTGATTATTATATATCAGGTTTGCCTTCTGTCATTAAATCTTGGGTCTCAACCACTGAAAATGGCAGGACTCATCTTCATTCCAGTTCTCTTTGAGTTTTGCCCTGCTTCTGCAAAAGATGACAATGAAGGGCACAATGGTCAGGGGGCAGTTCAAAGGAGCAGAAGCTGGAGTCTGGGGACATGGTACAGGGCTGTCATCACAGGCAGGCCAAAAGGAGTTGACCTTATCCAAATGCGACCAGTTCCACCCTCTCAGTGTTTCACTTTCCTCCTGCCAGTCTTGGGAAGGATTTTGTCCTGTCATGAGAGAAAGGTGCTCGAGTCCACAACTCTCTGCCCTTATCAGAGGAGTTAAATCACCAGCCAGCAGGCCAAGGGGTCTGGGGACATCAAAGGTCACCTGAAACACCACACAGAGGAGGCAAGTGAGCAGAAGAAGGGACATCACTGATGAAGAAACACATGTCAAGGGCTGCCCTGGTCTCTGAGTCCACAGGGAGAGAGAGAGAGAGAGAGAGAGAACACCAGCTCCTCTGGGAGCAGCAAGTCCATCCCATATAAAATGCTTAAGTGCCCTGGTTAATGAAGAGCAGGTGAAATGCAAAGTCACAGCAATTGCCACATAGTCCTGTCTTCACTTGGGAGATGCATTTCTGTGCCTTTCTCAGTGGTCTCAGAGACCAGGGTAGTCCAGAACATCCTCCTTGTCACTGACCCTCAGAGCCAGTGACAGCTAGAGCATCGCTGTGGCTGAAGAAGGCAAAGGACTTTCACACCCACTTACCCACTTAGCAGGTGTATCACCATCAAAAGGACACCTCAATGCAGCGGGTATTGAAAAGCTATCTCTGCTCCATCATACAAAGGAGCGCACCCTTCACGAAAATACTAACAATCCCAGTGCTGAGAGGGAAACTGAACAGCAGCCTAGAAGATGTTCAAAGGGGGAAAAAGAGAAGAGAAATCATCACTCTAGATAGATGCCCCTGGAGTTGCTTGGCAACCATCTTTGCTAACACCTTCTCCCAAAAAGGAACAGTATGCATCAGCTCCTGCGATTTCCCTGAGGCCAGGACTCTGACCACAGAGGCCCCAAAGCTGGGGCCTTGGGATGAGAAAGGGTTTTGTGTTTGGGGAGACCCAGGGCCCTATCAGCGGGCTGCTGGTTTATACACCCGGGGCAGGGGGCACAGGGAGGAGGAACGCTAGTCCATCGTCACCGTTTTGCTTAAAGAACGTGCTCTCCCAGGCAAGGCAGGGCCGGGTGGGACGAGACAGGTGCACAGGTGCAACATTTAAGGAGGTGCTCACTCTGCACTTGTGGGAGCCCACATGAGCACCTCCTTAAACGTGTGAACTGGGTACCCACCTGCCTCACCTTAGTCCTAAGCCTGCTCCCGGGGTGACAGGCGTTGTGACACAGTGCTTAGAGTAAGCCTCTGGAATCAGCCTGCCTCTGGGTTCAAATACCAGCTCTACTACTTCCTGGCAGTATCACCTTGTGGAAATCACTTAACTTCTCTGATCCTCAGCTTCCTAATCTCTAAAATAGGGTTGATAACAGGATTTGCCTCACAGGGTGGTCACGAGGATTAAGTGAGAAAATGCACATTTAGCCCTGTGCCTGGCCCCCTAGTCAATGCCCAATAAATGACAGCTAGGATTGTTAATTGAAAGAACACATAAGCAGCTCCCCAGAGCCCCCTAACCTGGATCCATGGAATCAGAATATCTGGGAGTAGTCCTGGCATATTTGCTTTTAAAAAGCTTCCCAAGGGATTCTCAAGGTGGGCAGGGTTGAGAGCCACTTCTCTCAATCAACGGACAGTAGTTCTCAAAGTTCAGTAAACATCAGGGCCATATGAGGAGCCTGTTTAAGATGCACACTCCTGGTGCCTGCGCTTCACTCCTGGTCGATCTATTTCAGTATGACTGCAGTCTGGGGTCTGGGGTGCTAAGTACCTTGGGAACATCACAGCAGAGTCCCCAGAATGACCACATTTTGTAAAACACTGCAACAGATTCACGCCTGAAAACTAATAGTATAAGGACACAGGTCCAACTCCTTTTGTTTTTATTCCTGACATCTTTAAAGAACCAGGAACATGAACATTGATGAAAGATGCCTAGCGAGTTCCGGCACACTCCTGGAGTGGTAAGGACACAGTCTGTTTCCTGGGAGTGGCAGCTCTGCTAAGGCAAAGAAGAGGACCCGAGTGCTGGCAAAAATAACAATCATCACAACAAAAGCTTACATTATTGAATACCTACTGTATGCCAGACAGGATCTCATTTATTTTCACAACAACTCTGAGAGGTACTATTATTCCTATTCTGAAAATGAGAAAATTGAGGCTTAATTTAACACACAGCTAGTAAGTAGTTGAGTCGAGATTTAAATAATACTCCATGAACTGCCAAGTCTGCAATGCCACTGAACTTTTTTTGTGTGGTGAAATGCACATAACATAAAACTTACCACCTTAACCATTTTAAGTGTACAGTTCTATGACATTAAGTACATTCACAATGTTGTGCAACCATGACTGCAATCCAACTCCAGAACTTTTGCATCTTCCCAACTGAAACTCCTTACCTCCTAAACACTAACTCTCCATTTCCCCCCACTCATCTCCTGGTACCACCATTCTACTCTCTGTCTCTATGTATCTGACTACTCTAGGAACCTCATATAAATGCAGTCATACAGTATTTATCCTTTTGTGGCCAATGCACTTTTAAAAAGAGCTGGACACTACCTTGGTCTGATGTGACCAAACTGGGAATATGTCTCAACCATCTCCCACATCCACAGAAGGCTGGACTCACCTGTGGTTAATGTCATCAGATATCCTGTCTCCCCACCCCCACTCCACGACTCCATGACCTATTAGTGTATTGGGGCAAGGTCACATAACCCCTACTGTCCCCCATGGCCCCAACCGAGGGTGTCCTTGCACTGTTAATTTTCACAGATTACAATTAGCTTCACAGAAGCTGATAACTGCTTTTATGTTCAAAGAGCCCGTCACCAACTCACTTTTATCTTCCCACTAAGGTGACCTGGTGCCACTTTGTTCTGCCCTAGGGAGAATTTATTCGGTTTCCTTTTTTCTTGAAGCATCCAATCCCTTAAAATTGGCAAGCAGAATTGTGTTATAAAACCACAGGTATAAGGATAAAGCATCTCCATAAAAACACTTTTCCCACAGCAGAATTCCAGCTTTACTTATAGGCAACTGGGTGAGCCAAGGCTAGCCCATGAATGTTAAGGATCCTATGCCTTAGCCTCAGCCCACTTGCGAGAAAGGGTTTCCTGAGCTCTCATCATTAGTACAAGTGCCTCAGGGTCCAAATCCAGGTCCATCTGGCAGTCTGAGGCCAGCCACAGGAGACAGTAAGAGTAAAGCCAGTGAAATTGCATTAGCTGGGAGCCCAGCATCACAAAACATTGTAACAAGAGTGTTAGGATAGAGACACACTGAAGTTAGTCCCTGCCATTCAGTTTCTACAATATTCAAAAAAAGCCCAACCCATCAGCCAACACTCTCCCTCTCCATATGGCTTCATTTGGTTATTGCAGTCACTGAATGGTCATTGTTTCCAGCTGTGAACACTGGGCCACCTCAGAGTGTGGGGTCCTTGGATAGAAGGGATTCCACAAGGACAGGGTCTCACTGTGTCGGCTACTACCATTTTATGTCTACTTCCAAAGGATATTACAAATGAAACAAAATGTCATAAATGAAAGGTTAGCCCAGAGGATATAAACACAACCTACACAGAAAACCATGCAGACATGAATCTGCCTAACTTTTCTAAATCAATTCTGCAGCAGACAGCAGGCATCTGTGAACCACTGACTGATGGAGTCCACATGGCCTCAGAGTCCTCCTGTACAGTACATGGCACCCAGACCAGAGCCCTCAAGAATCAGACCCTCCCTGCCCTTCCATTTTCCAGCCTCTAACACGGAAATCTTGACACCAATACTTTGCTCTCTGTCATGTGCATCCTCATGTCAGACCTATCCCATGGGTAATCAACCTGCAGAGAACGCCACTGGTTTTTCCAGCTTTACTTTAAATATAAACTGAAATCCTCAAAGCTTCATCACGGTGCTTTTGACATCAGGGGCCACCATGTAATAAATGCTGTCATTATTGGAATCGATGGTTTGGGGTCTCCTCTACCCATAGCAACAGAGAGTTGGACCACCCAGAAATAGAACGTGCATTTCACTTTGGTCACCACTGACTACAGAATGGAATCAAAGGCCTGGAGGAGTCATCTGGAAACCTTCGGAGGAGAGCTCCTTGAGGGACTGATCTTCTCACTACTGGATCCTCTCGAATGCTGCCCAGAGCCAGGGAATGGTCGTAGTCCATACAGGTCTGCTGAGCATTTGACGAGGATGACTTACATGGCTGTAGCCCTAAGACACGGACAGGTATTAGAGGAGTATCTTAGTCTACTTTTCTTGTGTTCTTACCTCTCTAGCCTCACCTTATACCAGTGATTATCTACCAAGGTTATTTTTGCCCCTTAGGGGACATTTGGCAATGTCTGGAGACATATTAGGTTGTCCAAACTTGGAGGGAGGGAGGGAGGCACCACTATTATCTAGTGGGTAGGGGCCAAGGATACTGCTAAACATCCCACAACGCACAGGTAGCTCCCACTACAAAGAAGTATCCATCTCAAAATGTCAGTAGTGGCACTAGGGCGAAAACTTATACTACTCTCTGCTTTGCTTTCTTCACTCTAGCAACGAGACTTTTTAGTTTCTAGAACATTCTATATTCTCTCGCACATTGGGCCTTAACATGTGTTGTTTCCTGTAACTCCACCCTGTCCAGCTCCACACACGGATAAACTTCCATTCACCTTCCATGTGTTAGCTTACATAAAATTTCCTCAGGGAGGCCTTCACTGAGCCCCTAAGCTAAATTGGGTGTCCCTGTATGCCCTCCAACAGCACCCCAACTTCCCTTCCAGAGCACTCACCACAGCCAGTGTGATTTTTCTAATGTCTGTCTTTGCTGCTAGGATGGATGCACCCTGAGGGCAGAGGCTGTGCTTCTCTGCTGTATCCACAGTGTCTAACCCAGTGCTGGCAGAGCTCACTCCATGTCAAATGCATGAAGGAGGCCCAGAAAGCAGGGACTTAAATTATCATCATACTATTCAGAAAAGACCACGTGGTGGCTCCTTACGAAGGGATAGGGACAGCTTTTTAAGATACTACACAATACTTATAGCTTTCTATCATTCATGTGGGAACGAGAAGAAGACAAAATTATTATGTGTCTACTTGAATGCACACAGAATATCTCTGGAAGGTTATACAAGCAACTGAGCACAAGGGTAAGAGGAGACTTACTTTCCACTGTATATAACATTTTGAATTTTGTAACGTAAACATTATTTTAAAAAATAAGTAGCTTTTAAATAAATGTGTGTGTGTTAACAGTTTACATCTTCTAGTAATAAAATTCTCCTAGAATGACATGTGATGAGATCCTGGCACAGTAACTTGTGTAGAAGGCAACATCATATACAGTGTTTCAAAGTGGCCCATCCTAACTTCCTGTTTGGAAGGAACCAGAGCCACATTTTCTTCACATGGGAGCCCAGGCACATGTGAATAGGTGTATAGAGACCCTCATTTCAGAAGCTTTGTATTTTCCAAGCGAGATGACCACAATATCCTTTCTCAGCTCTGCTGTCTTGCGCATGGCACACCTCTTGTGCCATCAGTTGGATGCAACTGTAAAGCTTATTCATTCTCCAAGCCCTCATTTCTCCACCTTTTCCCCTCTCTTCCCCACCACATGTAAGCCGATCCATCTCTCCTTTCCTTCTACCCCAAATACTGGGCAAGGGAAGAGAGATGATAATGAAACACCAGAGTGAACAAACGTTGCTGCTTGTTAGCTAAAGGGGAGGGAGGGAGGCTCAAAGGAGAACAAAGTTGAAGTTAATGGCAAAAATGAGGCTTATCGGTGTAATCTGTGGACTTTGTGTCTTCACATCTCCTATCCACATAGATAACAGAGTTCTCTGTATAATGATAAAGGAAAGCCATCTGCAGTTTCCCATAAATCTCCATGGCCTGTTGTTGGCTCCCCTGGCTTGGATTCTAAAAGCATTTCATTTTTAGAAGGTAAAGTTGCCATCTTTTCCTCCAATTTGCTTCCAGTTTGCTCCAGCCATAAGTATAAGACTCCTAAACCTGAGCGGAACAAGCCCACGTTGCTTGCTTCAGTCCAATTCCACCAGCATCTCAGAACAGCAAACTCTATGGTCACAGCAAGATCTTACTGGCCCCAGCAGTTTTCAAACTGGAAGCATTCCACAAAATTTACCTACATCCAATCAGAACACGTGGGAAAATTAAAACATGGACAAGTACCCAAAGTGGCCTTCCAACAGACCCAAACAAGAATCTATTGACTTTCTTTTCTCAGTGATAAAATAAACCTTCTTGATCATGTTCTAAAATTATTTTTTAGACCTCCCAGTCCCCAGAAAGAACCCTGTAGTGTAACTCTTCTTGGCCACGGACCATAAACTGCCTAAGTATTTTTCTCTAGATCTTGATAAAACTTATCGATGGCCATTTATTAACTGCACTCCATTAAAAACATTGATAACCATAAAAATCGTGTTTTTAAAAAAAAATCAGTTTCATAAAATTATGATAAAATGGTTTACTCTAAAAATGAAGTTTCTGATACAATACAAGGTTACTTTCAAAGAGTTCATAGAAAAATAGAATTGGAAGATAATACGAATCTTTCCATGAATCTTTTGAAGTACCTTTATGTATCTTTTCCTTATATCACAGATTAGTTAGAAATCCTGGTTAATTAGAATGATAAAATTTTCTAGATCTAGCTTCATTAATAAATGCTGGTGATAATCATAATAACACTAAAAAAAGCAAACATTCATTAAGCACTTACTATGTGCAAAATCCTTTTATATTATCTTGCTTAATGCTCACAACAATGCTGTTATTTCTGTTTTATAGTTAAGGAAACTTATGAGCTTAGTCTATATAAAAAAATCATATCATACCAATGTTCACAGCAGCATTATTCACAAGAGCCAAAGAGCGGAAATAACCCAATTGTTCATCAACAGATGAATGGATAAACAAAATGTTTTTATACACACACACACACACACACAATGGAATATTATTCAGTCTTAAAAAGGAATGAAGTAGTGATACACGCTACAACATGGATGAACCATGAAAACATTATGCTAAGCAAAATATGCCAGAAACAAAAGGAGAAATATTGTATGATCCCACTCATATAAGGTATCTAGAATAGGCAACTTCATAGAGACAGAAAGTAGAATAGTGGTTACCAGGGCTGAGGAGAGAGAGGAGTGGGGAGCGATTGTATAATGGGTACAGAGTTTCTGGTTCGTATGATAAAAAAGTTGGGAAATAGGGTTGATAGTTGTACAACACTGTGAATGTCCTTAATACCACTAAATTGTACTCAAAAATGGATAAAATTGTAAACTTTATGGTATGTATATTTTATCACAAAAAATTATTATATGAAAATCTGAATCATATCCCTTCAGTTTTCAATTGGAATTCCTAAACTTTATTTTATTAAAATGAAAGCTCAAATTTTCTGAATGCCATGGAAGCTCAAATTTCTTCTCAAGACCTGCTTATTGCTAACAGCATTACAGTCAATCTATGTATGTTAATACACATAGATATACATAGTCACACACATACATGTATCTACCCCAAGACCTCCCACATATTAACTCCAACAAGGAGGACCATGGTAAGACTAATGCAACCAGTGTTTCTGGAGATCTGGGCAACCAAACACCCTGACAGAGTCTCAGCTCAACTCTTAAATCCCTCAACGTGGGAGAACAAGTATTTAGTATATGTATATTTTATCTATAAAGAAAACAGTGTGCATGTACCATAAAGACCATCAGGAATTGCTCACCCAGATCTGCTCCACCAGGCCCATGAACAAAGAGATTTCAGACCATACATGGCTATTTTGGTGAAGTCGGCAATTGTATGTTACACCGAACAGTGGGTGTCCTTAATGCAAATGCATATAATAAGGAGCTAAATCTTTGTACCTTTACAGGACAAAGGACGTAATAAGCAGGATGTACTACTTATGACTTCTGAGGAAAGGAGAGCTTTTCATTTTTCCTTAAAAGAATTCATTTCTCATGAGGCAATCTGAGAAAAAGAGTCTTTTGAAATAAAATCCAAGGTTGGTGGGGCAATATGAGTTTTGTGTGTTATAGTTATAATCCATTACCCAGACCTGAGAGATGCCAATCCTGTGCCATCCCATGATATTTTCTAACTTTAAATTACAGGTTTTTACAACCTCATAATCTTTCATGGAAACGTTGCTGGTGGTCTGATAACTGAGTCCTATAAGCTTTTAAAGATCTCAGTAGTTTGTCTCTGAAGAAAAGCAATCTCTGGTGATACTTTCTAATGCCAACACACGTGGACATTTAGCACAAATAAGCTGCCACTTGTCAGAAGTCCACTTTACACCATTCCCTCGTGCATCCTGAGGACATATGTCAAGATCACACTAAGACATTTAGAGGCAAACATCTTTAGAATAACGTTTTGTTTCCAAAGTGCTTAATTAGCAGAAATACTATGCTAGAGAACTGTCCTTGAATATGCATTCATTTTAACCTCCATGTTATTTTTTCTGAAGCACAAATTTTCCTCTCATTGGATGGTCAGGAAACGATTGGGCACAGAAAACCGACTTTTGAGGTGTTGATCCACAAAATGAGTTCCATCTTTCCAAACGGGTTTCAGCTGCCTTCCAGGGTGACATTCTCTTTTATGAGGGGGACCATTCTTTGGAGTCTAATGGCCTTTTCTCCATTCATTTTGGATGAGCAATGCTCCTACGGTCCAGTTACGTATGAACTCTTTCAACACCTGCCACCAACCTTTTCTACCTCCTTGTACCTTCCTCCCACCTCCAATTTCAGCCAATACATTTACATGACATCAGTTAGTGAATCACAATCTAAATGAACCCAACCATTTGTGCAGCAGAAAGTGGCCTCTGAAGTTATTCCATCTGAAGCCCATAGGCCAGAGTTACATATGGCAGGCTTGCAAACGTGAACAGGATGAACAGGATATGAGTTATTTATGATGACCATGAGTGTTGGATGCTCAGTTCCATCAGGTTATGGCTTCACTCACATGTCTTGATCTGGGATGAACTATCTAGTAACTGTGTCCCATTTCAGGTACCGTATTTCCATGCTGGGAAAACAGAGAAGAGCAACTGGCTGGGGTGCGGGGGTGGGCAGCTGCACATACAGATGCCCCTAACCCTGCTTGCCACACAACAATCTGGGACCAAACGCGAAGTGGGCCAAATGTAACTCGCTGCAAAGGTTTGCCATGTACAATGGATTTCATCGGAGAGTTGAGAAGTCACTGCTGGAATAACTGACCATGTGGGGTTCATCAAACTATTGTGCATTTACCCACAAGGAAGGCTGGGACGCTTGTGAAGGGAGCCCCATTCCTCAGTTAGAAATTTTGACCCCCCACCTTTTGACAATGATGCTCCAAAGGAGAATGGCAGATAAGCATGAGGAGGTTCAAACGTGGACTCCAACTAAAGTGCAGTAAACTTCTGCCTTCAACCATCTCCCCCCCCCCTCACCCCCAGTTGTATTTATACTTTGAAAGAAGTTAACATGAAGCAGTAGTCACCTGGGCGTGCTCAATTTTTGACAAGCCTTAGTCACTCTGTACCCAGCAGAACAATTCACATTATATTCGAAATCCTGTGAAGATTCTGCCACACATGCTAACACTAAAATGCCAGTAGCTCCACTTACCTTCTTTATTAAGCCTCATAACCTCCCTGCTTTTTCCACCCTCTTTTCCAGCCTCTTCTAAATCTACATCTGCAGATGAAAAAGAAAAGGGAAAAAGAAAATAAGGAAAAAAAGAGAAAAAAAGGGGGGAAAAACCAAAGTCAAGGGGGGAGGGAGAGTGTTTTTTTGCAAACAGATCAATATAAATACTGTATATGAAAATCTTCCAAAAATTGACAATGCAACATTTTCTCCCAAGTCCGGGTTTCCATCTACCTGGCCCAGATAGGTACCAAAAAAAACTATGCAAGCAGCAACAGAGTAGCCTTTTAAACAGATAACACCGTGGGGCTGCGAAAGCCCACCCCGCGGGCTGCCACGGGGAGCCGGGCACAGACAGACAGACAGACAGCCCTGGCAGCCGGGCCTCTCTGTGTGCATTGATGATCTGTCTCTGTGTGTATTTATTTAGAGAGAGAGGGAGAAGCATGGAGGACACCGGGGGCCACTCTCTCTCACACACACACACTTTTTCCCAGTGGCTCTAGGTGAATGGAAAGGTTACAGGATAATAAAAGGAGGAGGAGGAGGCGGTGGGGTTCTTACTGTCGGAGCAGTGTAATTTGGCGGCGTCGATCCAGGAGGACCAGGGTTTGCCCAGAAACGCCTCCGGACTGGGCACTTTGCGATCCAGTGTCGCCATTGCTCTTCCTTCTTGTTGCTTTTTCCCTGTTCCTTCGGCAGCAGCAGCCGAGAGACACGGGATTCGAGAACGCTCCGACGTCATCTTCGGAACGTTCCGACATTGAGTGTTCTGAAAGGGGGAGGGAGGGAGGGAGGGATGGGAGGAGGGAGGCGCAGGAGGAGGGGAGAGAGGAGGCGGGGCCGGCGCTCGGGCGCCCGCAGCCGGCTGGGCTCGGCGGGGCTGGCGCGCGGCGGCC
>NW_007726131.1:503078-716609 GCF_000696425.1 Galeopterus variegatus | reverse complement strand
GGGCGTGCGCGCCTGGGGCGCGCGGAGAGGCACGAGCCGGGGCCGAAGGACGGGTGGTCTTGCTGCAGAGTTGCCGCTGGAGGACCGAAAGTTTTTGCCTGCAGCCCTTCCCGCGTGTCCCTCCATCCCCGGGTCCCCGGCACCCAGGGCGAGGCGCCCCCGCGGGGATCCCGAAGGCTTCGTGGGGAGGATACGAGCAGGTCGCACATCCGCTCCAAAGCCAGGGAGGGGACCCTGGTGACTTTGCCTCCTGGCCCCCACTCCCTTCACCCTTTTTTCTCTTTCCTGGTGGACCTTGGACCGTGGAGATTGTGCGGATGCCTCTGGGAGCCGAAGCCGATGGGTGGATGGAAGCGGTTCTAAAAAGCAGGTGAGTTTGGAGCGAGAGGCGCTGTCCTCCCCTTCAGGCTGCGGGGCATGCAAAACTCAAAACTCAGGGCCCCGGTGCCCCCGATTCCCTGCGCGATGCTCGTTTCTGGCTCTCAGGGAACCACTGGGTAGACTTTGCTCCAGGGAGCGAATCCCCGGCTCTTGGAAGATGGTGCTGGCGGGCCTGGCCCCACCACAGTTTCCAGCGCTCCCCACCGTGACACGAGCATGGCCCGGGTTAGCGCAGGCGACCCATGGCGGGGAATCTGACTCCCGGGAGGATCCACTTCAGGCTTAACTGTTCTCGCCAGCTAGAGGGAGAGCGCTAGATTTCCTCTGGATTTTGAACGTTTGGTGCTTTAGTTGAGATTCCCATCCCGTCCCTAACGGCTAGACAACAAAGGCCCTATACGGTCCTCTGTGATTTCTTTTTAAGAAAATCGTTTCGTTTACTAGGAATTACCTAAAATACACGGACACCCCGCACACCACCGATATGTTTTGCCTCCTTCCCAGCACTCTTTGAGTTCTCACCACTGCGCTTCACAAGGGCTCGTTTGCCCAGAGCTGAAGCGCACTGGCGTTGCTTGGTACTGAGCTCTGCCCTGGCTGTGCCGTCCAATGCCCTTGCGCTGGGCACCCTGTACCCACCTCACAGCCAGTGTTAGGACAGGTGATGGAGGCGGAGCTAAGCGTTTGCCTTCAGTTGTAATGTGTGTGGGGATGGGCTTATGGTGGACCCAAATAAATCTTATTTGTCTTTGCTCTCTTGGGAAGGGTTCCTGCATAGGTAAGGTGCCACTGAGTGGAGAATTCCCATATTAAGGACTGGTGGTGTTAACAAATACTTATTACTTTTTGACCTCTGTTGATATGGTGCACCCTATGCTTGACATTCTCATCCATCCATCCATCTTGTCAACAAACATTGCCTGTCATAGAGCAGCCACCCACAGGAGAGGAAGGCACATGAGACCCCTCCCAGCCCTCACAGAGATGCAGCCTGGTGGTCTGTGGAAGAAGGGAGAGGCGAGACTTAGCAACTCTTTGGGAAAACACGACACATACACAGGGACTGGCGGGGAGAGTAAGTGGTGTGGATTCTCAGGGCTGAGCCTGTTCATACGGGGAACTGGAATCTAGTTAGGAGTGATCGGAAGATGTGTCATAGAGAAGATGGGATCTGTTCTGCATCTTGGAAGTTAGGAAGAATTTATAAAGGTAAGGTGAACTGGTCTTACTGCGGGAGGGAGAGTAATGATGTTAGCAGAGGCTTCAAGCTGAGCTTAAACATGGTGTGGTTGGGTGTTGAGTGTGGTTTACCTGGGAGGGTGAGTTGTTTCTGGGGGCTTGGGGATGATGAGTTTGGAGAGCCAGGCCTGGTCAAATTATGGAAGGCACTGCATGGCAGCCTAAAGAGTCTGGATTTTGTTTGACAATGGGGAGCCACTGGAGGGCTTTCTGCACTGTAAAGGTAAGTTAAAAGTGTGACTTAGAAAGATCATCTCTCTAGCTGTGGTGTCTGGGACATATTGGAGTATGGAGGCTGGTTAGCAAAGTAGTGCTGCAGTATTCATGATGTGAAGAGATGAAAGGCTGAACTTTGGTGGTGCCATGCAGGTGGAGAGGAGACAGGTGTGAGAGACCCCATGAAGAAAGCACCCCATCAGCGCGTGTGTTGTTTGGCTGGATTTTGGGAGAGAGCGAGCTCAGAGGCATAATTAATTAGATGCTGGAACATTTTCTCCTTCCCCTTCTGCCTTACTATTTTCCCTCTATTTATTACCCATTTTGGTGTTTATTCCTTTATTGTTGTGTGTGCAAGGATGGTGTAGGCAGCCTCTAAGATGGTCCCCCAACAACCCCCACCTCCTGGTGTTCATGCCCTGTGTGATCCCCTCCTCTTTAGTGTGGGCTGGACTTAGTCATTTCCTTCTAACAAATAGACTATAGCAAAAGTGATGGGGTGTCACTTCTGAGGTTAGGTTACAGAAAGACTGTGCCTTCTCTCTCTCTTGTTCTTTCTTCCTCTCCCTGGCTTACTCTAAGGGAAGCCCACTACCGTGTTGTAAGCTGCCCCGAGGAGAGGCCTGTATGGCAGGGAACTGAGGGAAGCTTCTGGCCAATGGTCAGTGATGATCTCAGGCCCTCAGTCCAGCAGCCCAGGAGGAGATGCCTCCTGCCAGAGCCGCGTGAGTGAGCCCACTTGCTGGAGTCAGTGACTTGAGCTTCCAGATTCTGCCTCCTCTCCTAGGAGCCAGTATAAACCACTAGAAAAATCAAAGGTGGCTTATCATCAGGGGGAGTGAGGGCACCTCGGTGGCAGGGAAACAAGTTACTGGTTCCCATTTAACCTTAGTTTATTTCCCCAGCCGAGCCTCTCAAGTTGGAGGTATTACATGGGGCCCTGAAGACAGAGTGACAGCCTAAACAGTATTCTCTTCTAGTTGGGAAGATTTTCGTTTGCAGCATAATAAAGTATGGACTGGAATCTAAAAGTGATTTAGCATCTCTGCAAAAGACGACTTTGGATGCATTACCATGTTTAATTGATAATCAGAGTATAAATACATTGTTGCAGTTAGACTTATGGAGTACAATTGTGGAGTTTCTACTTTAAGCCTTCCACAGTTTCTCCACTGACTGTAGAGATAATAATACTAACTTTGTGAAACTGTAACCCACCTATGACTTTGTTGGATAACGTCACTGTCAATTAAATTGCATAATTGCGAGCCAGAGGAGAAAGAAAGAATTGCTCATCACACTTCTAGACTTTTACACTTGACTCTGGATGAAAATTGAGGTCAGTTGGAAGTAATGTTTGGGTCAACATAGTACATATGTATTATTATGTACACATCTATACTCATATATCAGCTGTTTATGTGGCAAATTTATTGCAGATTTGAATTCCTTTTGGTAGTAAATAATTACCAATACTGTTAGAGGCAACAGGAATCTTATGCATTCTTAATAGGAACAAAGTGACCTGTAAAACAGTAATTTAAAGCACGTTAGTATAATGTCTGTGTGATAAAACTATCTAGCAAAGACATAACACACTCTTCCCTTCATGATTAATGTTTAGGGAGATAAAAGGGATATAAATATTTTTATTGTTTTATTATCTTTCTTAGAAAAATGACAGAGTGGTTGGTTTAATTAAAAAGGAGACTCTCCCATAGACCCAATAAAGAAATCTGTTCTAGGGAGATGACAATGGAAAATACCTATTTAATTTAAATAACACCTGGTTCTGTAGAAATGTGCATCTAATATGTATCCTGCATTCACTTAGTCTGATTCATGTGCTGTTTCACCACATTACTGAAAAGAAGAGAAGAGGGAATATTAGCTCTCTCATTTGAGGATATTACACTCTGCTGGGGCTGAGGCGCTGTCTGAGCACCCTCCTTCCTACCTAGACTGTGTTGGGAGTTACCTGGAGGCAACAAGGAGAAAATGACATGTTCCATTAAAATGAGGCATCCCAGGAATTGTTTGATGTTTTTTGCTTTAATTGAATCCATCTATCCCATCTGCCACTCTTCTCTCTAAATTTATTTCCGTAACCCACTCTGTCTGAGAATTGTAATTTAGGGGGAAATTTGTTGCATACATTGTTACCTTTTATAAGAGCTCTCAGCATCTGGAGGGCAGGTGTGCCATCTACCTAGCCTAACTTTGCCTGCCTCTTTCCTGCCCTTCATATGCTAACGGATTAAAAACAGGACTAGGATAAAAAACCCCTAATAGCAGCAGGAGTAGGGAAGAAAATAGGAATTCAGGCATTTGCTTATTGGTTTCAAAATCAGGCCCTAGCCATGTGCCAGGTCTGGATAAATATGGATTCTATTAATAAATAAAACTACAGAGAACTTAAAATTTGCTTTCTGACTGGGACAGCAAAGCTGAAATGGGAGTGTGTTATCTCAAAGCAAAGCTGCCTTTAAATCCCCTGTCAGATTCATCTGTGACTTTGGTTACTTGGGTTTCCTGGAACTGCTCTGCTGCTGCAGATTGAGGATACCTCTGTTCCCCAGAATGTGGCAGGTCCAGCTCCTTTGTTAACCTCTGCCCTTGCTCAAGGGTTAGGCAGGTGAAATGATAGCTTCTCTTTAGAATCATTGTAGAAATCACTTTTGGCCCTTAACCTAAGTATAAATAGATTTAACATTAATGTACACATATTAATTGGAGCAGAGCCCACCCACTTCTCCAAACTTATGTGGTTGGAGAGGCAGTGTGAATTAGAATTGCCCTTCAGTCCTTTGCTTGAGAACCTGCCTTAGTCCATCTGAACTTCAGTTTCCTCATCTGTTAAATGGGTACTAAGGCTCTTCTCTTGGGATTGTTGTGAGAATTAGGTGAGATGCTGGGTACTGAGCCCCAGCATAGGGCCTGGCACACAGCGGACAATCAGTAAATGTTCACTATGATTATTACTTTAGTTGCAATGCATCGTATAGACAGCAGCTGCCAGTTGCAAACAGGCTGACACCGATGCTAGGAGTGGCTCACGTGGTTGCTTCTGACAAACGTTCTTCTGCTTAGCGAGGAAACTAAAGCTCTGCTCTCCATTGCCTGGAGCTGCTGCCTGCATTCAATCTGTCTGAAACTTCTGCCCAAAATGTCCTCCTGACATGGACATCACGCTAGGGTAAATATCCCTTTGTTCAGGAAAGACCCTAAAAGACCATTTGGTTATGCAGAGGAACTGCAAAATCCGGTTTGGTTGCAGAAAAAGCCACCTTTGCATGTCAATGTATAGTTGTTTTAATATTAAGCAGTGTGGGGTTTCTGCAAATTTTTTTCTTTGAAAAATTTATTTCTTTTCTTCTGTAAAAGAAACTTGATACTGAATTCTAAAAATCATGCATATATGTCTTCTCATGAGATAGTGAAACAATAGAAATAAGGGAGAAATTCTCTTTCAGAATCTTCTTCAAAGGTGGTCACTCCCCTACCCCCAGGTCTGAAGGCATTTTTTCATACCATCTTCTATACATTAATACTGTATGTATCTGTTGTTGCAGGTATAGATGACATTGCTGTATGTGGGTTTTTTTTTTTTTTCTGTTTAATGTGAATACATCATTTTGTGGACATCTTTCTATAACTTTTTTCACATATGCTATCACATATCATTACATGTGGAAATACCTCATTCTTTTTAACTGCTGCATAGTATTCCATGAAATGTTCCAGAATCTATTATCTTATTGATGTTTTCAGTTTTTATAAAAAATAGGGTGGTCAACATCTTTATTTTTATATATGCTTCCTGGCACATGAGGGAATATTTCTTCTCAGAAGTAGAATTGCTGAGTATGTACATTTTCAATTTTAATAATTCTGCCAAATCATCTTCTGAAGTAGCTGACTAATTTATACTCCCACTGGCACTATAGACATGTGTCCATTTTTTCATGCTCTTATCAGCGCTCAACATTTCCAAACATTTTAATTTTGGCTAATATTATGAGTAAAAAACATCGTACTTAATTTGCATTTCCCTCATTTCTAGTGTATTTTTGTGCATTTTTTCTTATGCTTATTGTATTTGTACCCTAACTTGCTGTCAGTATCTTTGATGATTTGTTATCAGTATGTTTAGACCTTCTTATTGATTTAGATCTTTTGTCTGCTTGAAAATAATGTAATATTCCAGCTTGTTGCTTTTCTTCTTATAATCTTGTTTATGATATCTTTTCCCCACACATTTTTTTTCATTTGGACGTAGTTGATGTATCTGACTTTTCCTTGAGGCCTTTTGTTTTTTGAGTCTCGCTTAAGAAGACCTTCTCTTCCCCAAGGTCGGAAAATATTTTCTTATATTTTTCTCTCTATGCTTTGTAGGTTTTTGTTTTTACATTTAGATCTCTGAATCTTTTGGTTAATAATGTGAGGAAAAAAGTTAATTTTTGATCTTTTCCCAGTTACCAGTTATCCCCAGAAGCGTATATTGAATAGTTTATCCTATTTGTAGAGATCTGTCATATACTTACTTCCCAAATGCATCGGTCTGGTTCTAAGCTCTCTTTTTTTGTTCCATTTGCACTGTTTTTTCCTATATCAATTCCATATTGTTTTAATTAGTCTTATAATATTCTTTCTGGTCTGTTAGAAAAAAAAGTTTCTTTTCTGTTATAGATTTCATAAATTCTAGCTCTAAAAAAGTATCTTTTATTCCTGAGAAGTATGTTCTATGTGACATTATTCAACATTTGCCATAGGACATCTCATAATGGAGACTGGGCCATGTCAGGAACCTCCCCAGAAACTGAATTTCCCTTCATGCCCACAGGGGACTGTAACGGTGGGCTGGATGGCCACAGACAGCTTGGATCTTGGTGAAGCTTCCCCTGAAGGGATTTTCCAAACCAAATCTCTCAGACTTAGGGAAATGAATTATTGAGAAATAATGTCTTCTAAGAATCTGCAAAGGCCAGCCCCTGTGGGTGGTAGCTGGGAATTTTCCTGAATGATGTGGACACTCCTGTCTGTCAGTCTTCCCAGGAGGGAGAAAATGGAGCCGTGGAAGTGAAGACTGGAGGAGAGGGAGAGAGCAAGCCCTAGACAGGGGTTGGGGCTCCTGGGCTTCCCAGAGAGGAAAAGACTGAAAGTCTCCCCAGGTAGAGAGGCAGATGGACCTATGGGCTGGGAGCCAGGCCAGGCAGTGTCCAGAACAGGGAGCTGTTTGGGATGACCTAAGTGTGACTCTGGAATCCTTCAAACCCAGTATCGAGTTGTAAGGAAGTAGAAGACTAGAACTTTTAATGTCACAAAACAGTCATAGCAGAACTTGAAGTCCAGGTCTCCTTTGGTTGGAGGCCAGCTTGCTACTTCCCCAAGAATGATGCTAAGCCCGTGAGTTTAAATTTCTGTGTAGGCCAGTGTTTATCAACTGTGGACAATGCTGCTACCCCTTCCTCCTGGAAAACATCGGGTAAGGTCTGAAGACATTTTTGGTTGTCATGACTGGGGGGTGGGGGTACCACTGACATCTAGTGGGTAGAAGCCAGGGATGCTGGTAAACATACTATAGTGAGCTGCACAGGGCAGCCTCCCACAACAAAGATTTATCTGGTCCCAAATGATAGTGATAGGCTCGAGAAACCCTGATATAGGCCGATTAATTTCAGTTTTTCTTTTTTCTTTTTCATTTCCAGATAATGAATGCCTAACTCTCAACTATCTTGCCACTGCGGGCTTCTTTAATCACATGGAAATCCAGCATGAAAGTGCGTTAGGGGCGATGAGACCATCATCGCTACTGGAAAAACACGCAAGGTCTGACCCAAATTATGTTATTGGATGAATGATATTTGTAGAATCAAAGAGAATGTGAACTCTCTATCTTGGGGATATAGTTATTATCTGATAATCAAGTAATGTGGTCTTTTCTTTCCTATTGTCTGAATCATTTACAGACCATTGCTTTCCTACTCCAATGGGAAAGCTGATCAGTCTAAGACACTGATGCTGGATAGCTCTTATTATTCCCAAATTATAGATGATGAAATTGAGGCTCAGAGGAGAAGTAAAATAAAGCATGGCTCCCTTCCACTGGTTTCTTATATTCCAAAGTTTTCAAACACCTGTGTAGGTTGTGCACTGCAGAATTGAGCCACTTCTAAGGGATCACCATTCACATCACAGACGTCATAGATTTATTATGATAATTTTCCTGGAAGATGGTAGTAAAGTGGCTTGTTCTAACAAAATCAGTAATGTAAAGACTATTTTCTAACAGATGGAAGTAAAGTTTCTTGAAGAAGGTGTACCTTTTCCTAATGCTCGCTAAGGTGCTTGATTTCCTAGCAGAAGGAATGGTGTTGTTGGTGACTCTTTGTATATGTTACCAGTTCACCTGGGAGTTTTTATTTTTTGCTTCAATAGGAGTCACCCTCTCTTGCTGACCATGTGCGTGATCGTTCATTAGTATTGTAGAATGATGCAGGTTATAAGTAGTATATCTGAGTTCGCAGATTTCCCAAGAAATCTCTTATGTGTGAGAAATACAGTGCCTTGGGTCATGGAATACATAAAATGGTCTTGGTATCTAATTTCGGTTGTTCACACTTCAGTTAGGGCTTAGGCCACCATAAGCTTAGCTTGGAGAAGGGGACATTGACATGTATATCAGTTTAATAAATTTGGCAGAGGGGAGGTGCAAAGAGTGTCATTTCAATTATAGATTAACCCATGATTGATTTAGCAGCGTGTGTTGCTTATGTTGGGATCGATGCTGAGTAATGGCTGGTGCTGAACTTTCAGAAGGATGGGGGCAGATGTTGGAGAATTGATTGGCTGATGAGATGTTGGCCCGCTAAGGTGAAAATCAAAATACAAGTAAAATGCTGTAAGATGGGAATGACAGCATCACAAGTGCTCACATAGCCTGTGCACACTTTTATCCTCTGTACCTGCACACCCGTCTTTAACACATGCGATGCTGCTCTTCATCAGCATTGTTCTGTTCTAACTTTGTTCCATATCTTTAGTGTGTGTCATCTCTTGGTGTTTTAAGGGGAGAAAGACCTCGCCAGTTGCTTCAGTTCAAAGGCTTTGATTTTTTCCACTTATCAAATACCCTGGCATTAAGGGAATTTGGCTAATTAAAAATTTGTGTCTATAATGCCTAGTAACTACCCCAGTTTGAATTAGAGGTGGAGTATATAAAGGAATTACAATTCTCATTTCATAATTGGAATAAGGGAGGTGGACAGACTTACTTTGCCTGGCCATGTGCCAAACATGTTATAGACAGAGTAGTTGCTTCTCACGAGAAGCTTAGTCAGTCTGAGGGAGATGTATGTGCAATCAATAATTAAGGGACAGGATAGCCTACGAGGGTACTGATCTGATGTGCAGGTGCAAATGCCACAGGAGGCTGAGCAGGGCAGGTTGCCGTGGTGGGCGGCAAAGGCTTGGGAGGGAGGAGAAACTTGAGCTGGGCCGGGGAGGGCTGGGAGGATATAAATAGCTGGTGGACAGAGTGACCCATGGTGATGGATGGAAACAGTGGCCATCAAGGTCAGAACCTTGGTCACATGAATAATGGTTCCCTAAACAAAGCCCAAAGTGGAAAACAGGTAAGTCTCAGGGAAGTTGGAACCAAGAAGAGTTTAAAAGAGTTACACAGTGTTTCCAAGATTAAAATCTACAAGTGTGAGAGAACATGGGTAATAATACAGTGTGTTACTAGTCAAGTGGAATATCTCTTTGAGAAATAGTTTTTATCAAGAACAAATCTCTAAAATTAGGGCTCTATCTATCCGAATGAGCTAATTAGGTGAGAAAGATGAACTTGTCAAGATTCTCTAACCATCTGGTTGGCATGTTTAGAAACTGTACCCAATTGTGCTGATACAAGGGCAGTCTCTATGTCTGCAGTTTACCCCCTAGCACTCTAACACTGGGTCATTTTCAGGGACAGGGTAAATAGCATTTTCATTCTAAGTAGCTGACCAAATGTCTGAGTTTGCTTAGGGAGTCCTGGATTCCTCTGGTCATCCCAGCAAAATTATTAATTGATTCCCCTTTCAGACTGAAAAGTGTCCTGGTTTGGATGACAAATTATATGGCTTACCCTAATTCTAAGTGATGCACTTTGGACCTTTTTGCTTACTTTGTGACTCCTCAGTGACCCAAAGAGATGCTACCAGCTTAAGGGTGTTTGCCCACATGTGCATTCTGTCTTTTTGAAATGGTTGTATTTTTTCCCTTGCATATAGAGCAATCATTGCAAAAAATTCAGGAAAAAAAGGCATAAATAAAAGTTATTATAAACCTAGAAATAAGTGTTAATATTTTGATATATGTATGCATATATATCTGTGTATCTCTATCTACACATAATCTATGTATCTATCATAACTTTATGTGCTTTTAGATCCCCAATCTCCAAACTTTAGTTGGAGTTTCATTCCGTATATACATATATGGATATGGTTATAATCATACTACATAATATTGTATATTTGGAGCTATATAGTAATGTTATCAATATGGATTGATATAATCCTTTTTTAATAACCACTTTTAAAGATTATATTGTTCCAGTGAATAGCTGTTCTTAAACTGTAATATATTTAATGACCAATTTTGGATATTTAGGTTGTTCCATTTTTTAAATATATTATTAACAAGGCTGTGATGAATATTTTGTGTATATAAATCTTTTTACACATCCAAGATTATTTCTTTAGGATGCTTCTCTATAAATGAAATTGCCAAATCAAAGGGGATATGCATTTAAAATCTGAAATTGTCAAACTTCACCAGAGTGTGTGAGAATTATCAGTCTTTTCCTTTATGGAATTACGTACTTTTTTAAAGGACTGGGTTTTCAACAAAATTAACCTGTGAAATTTTCACAATCTTATGTTGTCAAACCCCTTGAGTTCCTTGTTTCAGACTTTACAGTATGGACATTGTAGACAGATGAGGCATAAGTTTTGCTTCCATCTCCGTAGTTCAGTATATCTTTCAGAAGGGATTCAATCACTTTACAAATTCACGGATAAGCCCCTGCAAGTAAGAACTGGTGATGTGCATTCTTTTCCTCAACCACAAAACATGTGCCTCTCTTCGTGGAAGGCTATAACGGGAACTGGAAGGGACTAGTTTGTTCAGATTTTTTGCAGAGTGAATCATATTGTCCCATTGGTGTGCTTCTTAATTGTATGGGTGTATGTTCTAGAAAACTGGCACCAATCCAGGGCTTTAATACATAGTGAAGAAGATGCCTCAGGCTGTTGTAGCTAGCAGCTTTCTGTGGAATGACATCCTTGGGCCTCCTGGCAGAGTTATCACACTATGGTAAGGAGGGCATGCCAGGAAAATGCATACCCAGCTCTAGCAAAGACATTGTGGCTGAGCTTGTGTCTGGGCTCCTTTGCTGGTGTGCCGGATTGAACCACATGGGAGCCTCCAAGACCTCTTCTTTATCTTTAAAGTTAGACCTGAGCATCCTGCTTTCTCCTTGGCCATCTATGGTGCCTGCTCAGCCCTCGTAGTGTTTACACTGGGGCTTAGGGAGCGTAGAGGACCCACCCCCCCACTTACAGACCTCATGGTAGTTGTGAGAGTGTATAGAAAAAACACTAAGTGTTTTTCTTATGCTCCTACTTAACAACAATCAACAGCACAGAAGACCAACTTCTGTGACAGGTGTGTGGGGATTTCTCCCCACTGGCAAGCAGGCCAGCAATTCTTCAGTGGATGCCAACAGGGTGTCCTCCAATTCAGTTCTGACACTATCTACGTGGAGGTAGCGTCAGATTGCACAGAGTGAGGGCTCAGTCCCCAGGACTGCCTAGATGCTACTTACAAGTCCAGGCCTCTAGAACTTCTGACCAACCACGGTTTCCACAGCCCTCTCCTTGGGTTTGATTAATTTGCTGAGAGGCTCACAGAACTCAGGGAAATACTTACTTACATTTACCCATTTGTTACAAAGAATATTTTAAAGGATACAAGTAAACAGCCAGTGAAGAGATACATAGGGTGAGGTCTGGAAGGGTCCCGAGCACAGGAGCTTCTGTCCCCGTGGAGGTGGGGTGTGCCACCCTCCCAGCAAGTAGAGGGGAAGACCCCCGCGTGTTTGCTTTTCAGAAGCTCTCTGAACCCAGGCCTCTTGGGTTTTTATGGAGGCTTTATTACATAGTCATGATTGATTAAATCACTGGCTACTGGTGATCAAATTAACCTCCAGCCCCTCTCTCCCTTCCCTGAGGTTGGGGGGTGGGACTAAAAGTCCTGCCTCAGTCTTTGCTATGACCAGCCCCCTTCCTGAAGCTACCAAGGCTGCTAGCCACATTAGCATACAAAAAGACTCATCACTTTGGAGATTCTAAGGATTTTAGGAGTTGTAGGTCAGGAGACGGAGATGAAGACCAGTTCTATATTTTCACAATATCACAGTGGTCCACTTGGCTGTGGACCTACCCCTCTTCATCAGAGTCCCTTCGTGCGGGGTGAGGGAGAGATCTTGAGTACTGTTGCATGTTGAGTGTAAGGTCGACGAGCACCCCCACCGTGATGCTGAGACAGGGCCACCTACCTCTGCTCTCAGTTTTCAGAGCTCTTTTTACCTGCTGCTCAGCAGTGGGGACTCCAGGACCCAGCCCACGGGCAATCTCAGGGTGCCAAACCCCACCGACTGACACCTTCTCAAGAGAACTCCATCGTGGGCGGGGGTCTGGGGATGGGGCCCAAGGTCCCACATCTGTAGGTCTTTGCTCTCTGGTGTGACAAAGAATTATTAAAGAGTAATAAATGTAATAACTGTAGAATAACCTGTTCTTATCAGCAGGGAGCCAGGTTTATGATGCAGCAACTCTGGTGGCCAAACCTGGGGTTTAAAAGTAGTTTTTACTATGGTATGGCCCTATTATGGGTTTGAGAAGCCCCTTCCCCATATGCTATGCTTTTATATGAAGTGTGTCAGGGTTCTCCTCAATTTGGGGAAGATAAACTAATTTTCCTTCTGCCTATTCCGTGCCATTTGGTCTTTGTCTCTCCATCTTCCTATTTAGTATCACAAAGGCCAAAGAACTGAACTGGCTATAATACAACCCTCAGAGTGCTGGGGAGGGAGAGAAATCAAATATCAGCAAAGTGCAAACCTCTTTAGTGGGCAAGGCTCATTGGTAAATAATTTTATTCTTACCACTCAATAATCATATATTCCTCCCAGTGGAGATCAGCCGCGTGTCAGATGGCGACCACTTATGAAGAGCTTCCCCATTTCCCAAACCCTTTCTGGCTCCTCGAGGATCAGTAATACTAAAGGAATTGTAGGCCCATTCTTTTCTCCTTTTGAGGGCTGGGGTTGGGAGTGGTAGAGTAGAACATCCATTTATTCATTCAAGAAGCATTTGCTGAGCTCTCCTCTGGGACAGGCCCTAACAGAGAGGTGGGAAAGAGAAATTCCAAAAATAAAATATGTCTCGATTTTTCAAAGGCATTTCACAAAGTCACTAATGACATCTCTGTAGGAGGCTGATTGGTGGCCCCTAACGATATCAGGTCCTATTCCCTGAAACCTATGAATGTTACTTTATGTGGTAAAATCTTTGCAGAGGTGATTAAGATAAGGGTCTTGTGTTGGAGAGATTATCCTGGATTATCCAGTTGGGCCTTAAATGCCATCACATGTATCATTATATAAGAGGGAGACAGAGCGGGATTTTATAATGACACACAGAGGAGAAGGTCATGTAAAGATGGAGCAGAGAAAGACTAGAGGATGCTGGCCTTGAAGCTTGGAGTGATGCAGCCACAAGCCAAGGAACACTGGCAGTCACCAGAAGCTGGAAGAGCCAAGGAACAGATTCTCCCCTAGAGCCTCTGGAGGGTGCGTGGCCTCTTTTTGACACCTTGATTTTGGCCCAGTGAAACTGATATTGGACATCTGGCCTCCAAAACTGTGAGAGAACACATTTGTGTTGTTTTAAACCTCCAATCTTGGGGTAATTTGTTACAGTAGCCCCAGAACCATCCTTGCAGATAAAATAGACACATGAGCTTGGAAGGCATTTCAGGTAGGTGAAATCACAGATATCTGACCAACTCTATCTGTTTTTTCATTCACTCAGGAAATATTTATTGAGTGACTACCATATTTCAGACACAGGAGCGATGAACAAGGCAGACAACATCCCCACTGACACTGGGTAGGGGTTGGGGAACAAGCAGTTAATAAACAAGTAAATTTTTTAAAAAGGTAACTTTACTGAGGTAACCAAAGGGCCTTCCCACTACTGAATCTAAAATGATCACCCCAACTCCACACTACCCTGTTTTGTTATGAGGAAGGGAGAAAGAAAAAGAGAGGCTGGTGCAGGACAAGGGGCAGAAGGACCACAGAGCACTATAGAGGGATGGATAGACCTCTGTCCCCGAGTGTGGCCAAGTGGTTAAGAGTTGAGAGCCGTCTTTCAAGTTGAGCAGACTGGAGTTGGATTTCCCAGCTCTGATGCTGACCAGCTGGGTGACCTTCTCTAAGTAAACTTCTTGAAGACTGTGCTGTTCATAGACATCATAATATTTATAATATTTGTTAAATGGGGTTCTTGTGAGAACTGAAGAGATATGCATGAGAATGGGAGAAGATATTTGCAACACAAAACCACTAGAGAACTGGTATCCAGAATTAAAGTTAAAAAAAAAATGAATGTATGATCAGCCTCATCAATAGAGGGAAATACAGTGAGATTCTACATGCAACAACATGGATGCATCCTGTAAATGCAATGTTGAGCAAAAGAAGCAAAATAGGGATGAATGCATGAAGTATGACTCAGTGTGCTCTAAGTTCAGAAAACCAGGCATTAAATTACAGTGAAATACTACACACACTCCTCAGATTGGAAAAATTTGAAAAATCTGGTAATACCAATTGTTGGTGAGGATATAGAGCAACAGGAAGTCTATACCCTATTGGTGGGAATGTAGATTAGTATAACCATATTGGAAAACACTTTGGCATTATCTAGTAACACTGAAAACATGCAAATTTCACAAGCCAGCAATTCTGTTCTTGGATGTATGTATCTAAGAGGAGCTTCTCATGTACACCAGAGTATCTGTATAAGCATATGCATAACTTTAGTGTTCATAATGGCCTTATACTAGAAACAATGCAAATACTCATCAACTGTAGAATGAATGAATACAGTGTGATATATTTGCACAGTGTAATACTGTACAGCACTGAGCGGAATGAACTAAGCTTTAGAGAACAACACGAGTGAATCTTATAAACATAAGGTTGAACAAAAGGAATAATACATAGCATATGATTTTACTTTAGAATTCAAAAATAAGCAAAACTAAACTATAAATTATGATTATCACAAAATTCAGAGTAGTGGTTGCTTCTAGGGGAGAAGTGGGCTCTGGAACCCAAAGGGGTACTCGAGCAGGGGGATTCTGTAGTGCTTGGAGGAATTCTAGTTCTTGACTGAGGAGGTAGTTGCACAAGTGTTTGCTTTGTGATTGTTCATTATACTGTACATTTGTTTTGAATACTTAAGCTAGGAGTATTTTATTCCACAATTTAAACAGGTTTTAAAAAAAGATAGCTAACACTTGTAAAATGCTTGGCATAGTGCCTAGCCCATATTAAGAGCTCAACAGATGGCAATTTTATTTACTGTTATAACCCAGTTGTTACAGCCACATTGTATCTTAAGCAACCTTCTAGCTCCTGGTCTGAGCTCTTGTCTCCAGGAGGTCCGGCTGTGAGGTTGAGATTCCAGACTCTCTCTTTCCCAGGGTAGCCCCAAATAAATCCTGTTACTTGAGGAAGAACTTCTCAGTTGATATGTGGTGGTTTACTGTATTGCCTCAAACGTTTCTCAAGTGTGCTGCCAAATTTTGGCAACATGCAAAATTTTTTTTTTTTTTTTTTTTGAGCATCTCTGTTGTTATGCAGTTCCAGAAAGCTGGATTGCTATGCTAAGCACCATGTGATATGGGGCAGAGCCAGAGTCCAGCCTGCTGCAAGTCAGAAGTCAGGGGTCAGAGGTAGAACCTACTGGCAAGTCGGTGCCAAAGGAAAGAGACCTTCTGAGATTGAAAGATGGGGCCTGTTGGGGGAGTAAACACACACCCAAACAGTAGTGATGCGGAAGGCCAACAGGTGAATCCCAGGATCCCTACTGATACCATTAAAACCCTTCAAGTGTGTAGCCCCAAATTCTAGGATTCCACTGAAAGGTTGACAATCACTGATTTAAGGTAATCTGAGAAAGTCTCTATTCTTTTCAAATCTGGTAAAGGAATCACCATTCCATTCCACAGTTATTGGAAAGGTTGTCATGTACAAAAGCTAAATGTAATGCTAGCTAATAATTATCAGGCACTCATCATAAGCCAGACACTCGTGCTAATATTTCATCCTCACCTCCACCCTACGAGGTATGTGCTGTTACCTTAGCAGATACAGCTAAGACCCAGAGGAGTTCAGTTACTTGCTGATGTCACACAGCTGGTAAGTGCTAGAGCCTGGAAGAGGGATCATTCTTATTCTCTGGTTTGAGAGGGATAGTGTGGCCCAAGGTTTGGGAGTTAGATGGAGGCAGGTTTTGCTAACAATAAACAAAAGTGTCCTAACAGGGGCCGGCCCGTGGCTCACTCGGGAGAGTGCGGTGCTGATAACACCAAGGCCCCGGGTTCGGATCCCATATAGGGATGACCGGTTCGCTCACTGGCTGAGCGTGGTGCTGACAACACCAAGTCAAGGGTTAAGATCCCCTTACCGGTCATCTTTAAAAAAAAAAAAAAAAAAAGTGTCCTAACAGGCCAATCCAACAGTGGAATGGGAGTTTTGGAAAACAGCAAATTCTCTCTCTCTCTAAGCAGCATGACTATTTATCAGATATGTTTTAGAAGAGATTCCTGCATTGGGTAGTAGGTTGGACTAAATGCCTATCAACGTCCTTCCAAAGAACCCACAATAGAGAGTTCGGGTCTTGATAGGGCTTCAGAGAGGAGGCTGGCCTGTTTGCATATTTTCTTTTTAAATATGAGCTTCCATACTGCAGGGCATACTCTGATGCATAAAGTATTTGACTATACTTTTCATGTTGATGTTTATGAATTTCCTCAGAACTCTTGAGGCATAGTAAAATTATTTTCTTGGGGCTGGCCCGTGGCTCACTCGGTAGAGTGCGGTGCTGATAACACCAAGGCCACGGGTTCGGATCCCATATGGGATGGCCGGTTTGCTCAATGGCTGAGCGTGGTGCTGACAACACCAAGTCAAGGGTTGAGATCCCCTTACCGGTCATCTTTTAAAAAAAAAAAAAATTATTTTCTTTATGGGGTTTTCCTTTAGTCTTTTAGCTGACAGTAGTTTTATATAGCCCTTCTGAGTGGCAATTAATACCTTTCTGAGCTTTAAAAGAGAAACAATTTGCATAAGGTGTTCTCCCACACTTATTTCTTTAATATCAGACCAGCGGCACTGATCTTTTCACATGGACTTTCCTGCTACACCTCCCACAAATAGCGTGTGTATTGAGAACACTATGTCAGTGGCATTGACAGTGGCGTTGACAGCATTTGGGCTGTTTAGAATCTGCCCTTTATATTGAAGTGTTACGTCTGCGTTTGCTTCCAGGGTAACAGAAACTCCTTTGGTCTATTTGCATGACTGTGTGCAGTGAAGACACGCTACTTTCTGCTTTTCAGAGCCTCAGTGACCATCCTCCAGGATAACGGAGGCATAAGGTGGCGTCTCAGTCAGAGTTGGCTGTGGTTGGGCCTTTCCTATTTCCTGGCAAAACTGATTTGGTTGTGGATGATTATTTGACCTGGGGGTGGAAAATAGATCCTGATGTTTTTCCCCGGGCAGAATATTAGAGCCAAATTGTATCTAGCTGCTCTTAAGGTCTTTGAATATCAACTGTTTTAACCAAATGTGTAGAGACTTACGAGTTGCCATATGTACAACTTATCATTGCATATACACTTAAGTAGTTCATTAAATATTTTAATTAAGTTGAATTTATTGAACATGTACTTTTTAAAATAGACTATTTTTTAGAGCAGTTTTAGGTTCCCAGCAAAATTGAGCAGAAGTACAGAGAGTTTCCATATACTTCCTTCCCCCAACACACCTGCACAGCATCCCCTGCTATCAACATCCTTCACTGGAATGCTACATTTGTTACAACTGATGACACTACAATGACACGTCATAATCTCCAGGCTATGGGTTGAATGTGTCCCCAAAATGTTCATGTGTTGGAAACTTGATCCCCATTGTAGTTAGCGTTAAGAGGGTGGGAAATCCAATTATAGTATTTGAAAAGTGGAGTCTTTAAGAGGTGATTGGATCATGAGTACTATGCTCTCATGAATGGATTAATCCACTCATGGATTAATGAGTTATTATGGGCATGGACTGGTGGCTTTATAAGGAGAGTGCATGATAGAGCTTTTTCCATCTTTGCCATGTGATTGCCTGTGTCACCACAGGACCCTATGAAGAGTTTCCATCCAGAAGAAGGCCCTCACCAGATGAGCCCCCTGGACAATGGAAATCCCAGCCTCCGAAACCAAGAAATAAATTTTGTTTCTTCATACATTACCCAGTTTCAGGTATTCTGTTATAAGCAACAGAAAACAGACTAATACACTCCCAAAGTCCATAGTTTACATTAGGGTTCACTCTTGGTGGTGTACATTCTTTGGGTTTGGACAAACTTATAATGACACATATCTACCATTAAAGTGTCATACAGAATAGTTTCACTGCCCTAAAAATCCTCTTTGATCCACATATTCATCCCTCTCTCTCCCCTAACCTCTGGCAATCACAATTTTTTAAAACATTTTCCATGATTTTGCCTTTTTCAGAATGTCCTATAGTGGGAATTATACATTATATAGCCTTTTCTTTGGCTCTTTCACTTAGTAACATGCATTTAAGGTTCCTCTGTGTCTTTTCATGGCTTGATAGCTCATTTCTTTTTAGTGCTGAATAATATTCCACTGTCTGGATGTACCACAGTTAGTTTATTCATTCACCTGCTGAAGGACATCTTGTTTGCTTCCATGTTTTGCTATTATGAATAAAGCTGCTATCAACGTCCATTTGCAGGTTTTTATGTGGACATAAATTTTCAGCTCTTCAGTATAAATACCAAGGCACATGATTTCTAGATCATATGGTAGAAATATATTTAATTTTGTGAGAAATTGCCAAACTGTCTTCCAAAGTGGCCATACCATTTTGCATTGCTGCTGGCAATGAATGAGAGTTCCTGTTGCTCCACCTCCTCACCAGCATTTGGTGTTGTCAGTGTTTCGAATTTTTTCCATTTTAATAGGTGTGCAGTGGTATCTTGTTTTAATTTATAATTCCCTATGATATGATGTGCAGCCATATTTTCATATGCTTTTTTTTTTTTTGCCATCTAATGTATTAGTACATTTCAGTGGCTTATAATAGAATACCTGAAATTGGGTAATTTATAAAGGAATGAAATTTATTTATTTACTTATTTTTGGTCAGCTAGCTGGTACAGGGATCCAAACCCATGACCTTGGTGTTATAAGGATGCAATCTAACCAACTGTGCTACCTGGCCAGCCCCTGAAATTTATTTCTCACAGTTTTGGAGGCTGGAAGTTTCAATGTCCAGGGAACATCTGGTGGGGACCTTTTTTTCTGGTGGTGACTCTCTGTAGTTACACCAGGTATCACATGGTGAGAATGGAGTGGGCAAGACACAGCTAAATTTCTCATTTGCTCTTCTTCTAAAGCCATCAGAACCATGCCCATTATCTCATGAATGGATCAATCCATCTACAAGGGCACAGTCCTCACAATCTAATCACCTTTTAAAGGCCCACCTTTCAATCACCATAATAGTATTTCCCACCCTCTTAACATTGTTACAATACAGGTCAAGCTTTCAATACGTGAACTTTTGTGGGACACATTTGATCCATAGCACCATTTGTATATCTTCTTTGATGAGGTGTCTCTTCAGATCTTTGCCCATTTTTTTTTTTTCCTTTTTTTGTCTTTTTTCGTGTCTGGCAACGGATCGCAACCCTCAGTGTCGCGCCCGTACCGGACCGGGACCGGCAATGGGATCGCAACCCTCGGTGCTGCGCCCGCACCTCACTCAGCCAGTGAGCGGGAACTGGTCTGTATGTGGGATCCGAACCCTGGCGGGAGCGCCGCCGCACTCCCAAGTGGCGCACTGTAGCAGTGCGCCACCAGGCCGGCCCAGATCTTTGCCCATTTTTAAATTGGGTTGTCTGTATTCTTATTGTTGAGTTTTAAGAGTTCTTTGTATATTTTGGATAACAACTCTTTATCATTTGATCTTAGCCAAAAGGCTGAGAAGTGATCACAGACCTTTATCAGATATGTCTTTTGCAAATATTTTCTCTCGGTCTGTTGCATGTCTTCTCATTCTCTTGAACATGTACTATTCTAACAGTGTTCTGTTAGATGTTTTAGGGGCATAGAAAGTATATTTAAGACAGAATTTCTCTCTTTTAAATTGTTTTCATTCTTATTGGGAAATACCTTTTCCCAGGATGCATAGAGATCCCCACAGGCTTTTTTTCTTGACTACTAGTGAAGCTCTTAAGTGGATCGTGGAGTAGTAAACACTCCAGAGAATTGGTATATTTGGGGAACTTGCTTGGATATTGTTCTGTGTCAGTGAGAGTTCCATGCTAAACCATATTCTAGTGGCTTATGTGTTGGGATTCTGACTTAACTGTGAAAACAGAATGTCATTAGTATTCAAAGAAATATTAGTGACTTATATTTATATATTCATTTCCATACCACTTTCACTGGCATTACCTTGTTTGATGGTTATGAGGTGGCAATAACTTTTTCAAATAAGATGGAATATGGCAATTTGACCAAGAGAAAAATGTTTTATTTTATTTAATTGGCCTTTTGTACTTTGAAGTATTCAAAAGTATGTAACAAAAGGGTATCATTTAAAATAACATAGAGTCACAGGAGTACAGCTCACATGACTTCCACTTGGAATCAGCATTTGAGATACTGAATTACATATCAGCAAAGGAATATGACATGCTTAAACTTGATAATATTAAACCATACTCTTCCAGTGTGTTTACTGATAGATGAAAAGCAGGGCCCGACAACCTGGTGTGAATTGGATGTCAGATTTCTTCAGTTTGGATGTGCTACATCAACACTAATCAAAAAACCAGGATGCATTTTGGAGTGTGTTTTCCAACCTTAAATCTTAAGTGAAAGGGATATTCAAACACTTCGCCGAGCAGTAGAAAGAACAAACACTAGTGAGACAGTATAGTTGGTTAAGGCGGATGATGAGCTGGATTCAATATCTAGGACGTGGTTTTTGATACTCTGTCCAGTCTCAAAGAGGAAGAAATAGTCAAGGTTCTCAAATGTGCCATTTCTTAGAAAGAGTCAAAGAATTCCGATAGAGCAAGTCGGGGCAATAAAGAGAGGGGACAATTGTGTCTGCCACCAGGAAGATATGCTGGGTCACCCAACTGCAGGTCCCTCTTCTTGGTGAGACAGGTACTAATATTCTTCAAAATTACCCAAGCTGTAAGGTTCCCAAAAGCAAAGCTAAATAGAAGTTGCAGAACTTTAGGACTAGGAGGAATCTGTGGCCTGGGCTCTGTGTAGTGTGAAGATCAAGGGTGATGGACCTCTGCAGGCCTGGGTTCCCGTCCTAACTGTGTCCTTATTACTTAATATAACCTTGGGCAACTTATTCAAACCTCTGAGCCTCGGTTTCTCCATGTGTATAATTGGAATAGTAGTTTCTGCCACTCAGTGCTGTTGTAAAGATGAGAGATAATTTATGTCAAATACCTGGCACATAGTAGGGACTCAAGAAATGTTAAGTAATTTTTAAAATCATTCAGACATTATTTATGCATTAATGGCTGCACTGTAAAGAAAGCCCCAAAGCACTTTAAATATACTTCTACTTACACTGCTTTCATTGGAAATGAAATATTGTGTCAACCAGGATGCTTTCAGTTGTAAGTAGCAAAACCACCAACTCAAACTATCTTAAAAAATAAAGTGAGTTTATTGGTTCATTTAACTGGAAAGTCCCATGAAAAAGTCAGCTTCAAGAGATGCTTGGGGCCGGCCTGGTGGCGCACTGCGCTAGTGCGCCGCTTGGGAAGCGCGGAGGCGCTCCCGCCGAGGGTTCGGATCCCACATACAGACCGGTTCCTGCTCACTGGCTGAGCGAGGCGCGGGGGCAACACCGAGGGTTGCGATCCCGTTGCCGGTCCCGGTCCGGTACGGGGGCGACACTGAGGGTTGCGATCCGTTGCCGGACACAGAAAAAGACAAAAAAAAAAAAAAAAAAAAAAAAAGAGAGATGCTTGACACAGCAGCTCCATGTTGTACTGAAAAACATGGTTTCCGTTCTGCTACTAAGGTATCAGCTTTATTCCAAGTATGGCTTTCTATGTGTTGCAAGATGGTTGTCAGCAGAAGTCTGGGTCCATCTGTCAGAATTAAGTTTACTTTGTGTGATAGAAAATTCACTATGATAGTGGCTTTAACAAGATTGAAGTATATTTCTCATCCATATAAAAGAAATCCAGAGCTAGGCAGTCCAGGGCTGATATGGTAGCTTCACCATGTCATGGACCCAGATCTTTAACTTGATGTTCAACATCTTAGGGCATGGCTGTCTTTCTGAAGGTCACCTCAAGGTCCAAAATGACTGCTGGAGTTCCAGCCATTATATCTGTATTTTAGGCAAGAGAAAGGAGCAGAAGAAAGGCTTGCCTCCTCTTTCTTTTTTATTTTGGCAGCTGGCTGGTACAGTGATCCGAATCCTTGACCTTGGTGTTACCACACCACACTCTAACCAACTGAACTATCAGCCAGCCCCACCTCCTCTCTTTTAAGTAGGCTCATTGGGAGTACTACACAACCCTGTTGCTTACATCTCATTGGCTGGTACTTAGTCACATAGGGTATTGCAAGGGAGGCTGGTGAATAGAATCTTTTGCTGGACTCAAATGTGCCCATCTAGAAATTGAATCATTCTTATTCCCAAGAAGAAAGGGAAAATGGATATTTAAAGGCAACCAGCCATTACTGTCACTCAGAGCCACATGCTTTATTCAGGCCCAGTGGCCAGAGAATATCTTTTTTGGGAGCTCCCATGGAAGGGAGGAGATGTTTTAAAAAACAAAACAAAACAGAAAGAAGTAGAGAGTACAATAATGATTACCAGAGGCTGGGAGGGGAGCCGGGTGGGGGGAAAGAGAAGTGGAGACTAACAGATACAAAAATATACTTTCTACCCTCGGTGAATCATTGTGCAGTGTATGCAGGTATTGCAACAACACTATTGTGCTCCACAAATACATAAAAGAAAATGTTGAAAGAAAAACAAAATGGAAAACAGCTCATGTCTCATTGGCTAAAATTGGGTTTTGTATGTATCTGTGAACCAATCACTGTGGGAGGTGTGGAAGTTGGTGAATGCTGATTGGCTAAGTACATGAGTGCCCTTTCCTGGATTGGCTCCCCAGTCACATCCCTAGGACATTCAAGAACCTGATAGGATGATGGCAGGGGCAATGGATGTCAGAACAAAGTTTCCTCTCCCACCCCCCAGTCCTCTTTCCACTATGCTACATTATTCTAGGACTTTTAACAAAACTCTTGATAAAAATCTTGAAGTTTAGATCCCTTCTTTGTCTTTATGGATCTTTTCTGAAACTTCTCCAATCTTTCCTCATTCACACTGGGCAGAGTAATGAGCTGGCAAATCCCTAAACCTCTTTAAACTTTAGTTTCCCCATCTGCAAAATGGTTAAGGTCATAGTATCTACCGTTTTTCCTCCAAAAATTAAATTAGTTGATGCATGTATGCTTGGCATAGTGAGCATTTCATAAAGGTTAAGTAGTAAACGTAATACTTCTTGCTTCTTGGATCCTACCTCCTATTTGTGTTTTTCTCTAGCATGCTTGTTTCTTTATCTGAAACCTTAGAATCCTCTTCTTGCTCTACTCCACTTTTTGTTTCTGTACTATTTTTCTCCCTTTAAAAATTCTTCTTAATAAATGCTCCCAAGTCTATTTCTGATCTCATCTCTAATTTGCCAGCATCATTTTCAGTGCCCGAAGGTATGACAATGAGAGAAAATGATTTAGGAGGGCAAAGAGCAGAAATGGAGCTGCAAGGAGCAGGTGGAAGGGAGGGGTAGTACTGGTCCCTCCCTGGGAGCCGAGCGCCAGCTGCCTTGTGCAGATGCAGCCTCATCCCTGCCTAACCCAAGGCGACTTGTGTTCCCAGGCTGAGTTACTTGGAAAAGGAAAAAGAATGTTTTCTATTTGTTCATGTGAATTAGCATAAGAAACACATCCTCAATCATTAAGCCTTGCAGCAAATTTGTCTACATAAAGCTAAGAATTGAGCCTGGGAGTGTATTAAGTTTGGAAATTCAAAGGATGAGGCTCTCTCTATCTTGAACTGAGAAACCTCCTCATCTGCATTTAAGATGGTTTGTCCTCACTCCCTTTCTCTTTCCAGCCCTCCCTTCTTGCTTCAGTAAGATGGAGGGGCTGGAGGATTTGTACCATTTCCCATACAAAGGGCTGCTCGTGGAATTCCTGCCCTTGCACATATTGGAGGAGACTGAGGTTTCCCAGGGTACTGCCTGCAGTTTGGTCTTAATAATTGGGGAGGAGATAATAACTAACATCAATTGCCAGTCACCATGAGCACTTTACACATATACTAATAGTAATGGCTAACACTTAATATGGTGCCATGTGCTGGGCATAGTTTAAATTATTTTATATATGTTAATTAATTTTATCCCATCGTTCTCCTCCAAAGTAGTAACTACCACCACCTACATACAGATGAAGAACTGGGCTTAGAAAAGTAAATAACTTGCTCAGTTATTTACTGCTGGAGTCAGAGCATGGATTCAAACTGTGGTCATTCAGCTCTGTGCTCTTAACTAGCACATTATGCTATCTCCCTATGAGGAGGTTTTAGTATTATTATCATACCCATTTTACAGATGAAGCAGGCATAGAGAAATGAAGTAGTCCTGGATTCAGATGTAGGCAGGGGACTGCAGAGCCTGGGTCTTATTTGCTAGTCATGCTACCCCCTCCAGGGACATGTGGAGACATCTCCGCATCCAGCATTCCACAGAGGGAGGTACCCTGAGGACCGTGTGGGGTGACATAACTAATGTAGAGTAACTAGGACATGGCGCAGGGTGTGTGACTGTGCTTGACGTGCTCCCCAAACCCATCAATCCTGACGGTGCTTCTGGGTCCTGGAGTGGGGGGAGGGGGAGGCAGCCTGTGATCAACAAATCAGGTGTTCCTGGCATCGGGAGCAGAATTCACCTGTACTCTTGCTGCTCCCCGGCCTTTCTCCTTTCATCCCAGGGCTGTTGGTCAAGGTGTCCTGGGACCCTCTGGGGACTTTGGAGCATCAGACATCACAATGATAGTTGTACCAGTTAAATAAGGGAACAAGCAAGGGAAGACATCATTAAAAACATAATTTATTTATTTATACCATGCCTTGTTCCCCAAAGGATTTATGACAGTGTTTAGAAATGCCTCACATACTGGCAGACAGCATCAATTAGGCATGTGTGACAGTGTGGCTGGAATCCCAGCTGTCCTGCTCCCCTCCCTGGGGACCGTGGGCAAGTCCCTTCCTCTTCCTGCCACTGGGTTTCTTTATCTCTAAATTGAGAATGATGTGTTTCTGGTAGAACTGGGGTGAGCATTAAAAGCAGTTCACGTAAGGTTCCTAGCGCAAGCCTGGACCACAGAGGTGCTCGGTGGATTATTATTATTACAAGGCAGAGAATGATTTAATGAAGAAGAGCAGGGGGCAGGGTCAGAAAAGAGAGCCAACCGCGAGGCCTGGACACAAATCCCTAGCATGAAGTCGTACTCACTTTCTGAGGGCTGGCGTGGTGAGGGAAACCGGACTGTTAAGTCATTCACGCTGTCATAAGGGGAAAACGATGGGTGCAGCTGAGGGAACTGCCTGGGCTAAGTGGAAAGAAAGATCTCTCTAGAGTCCTGAGAAGGACACTGTGCGGTGATATAAACAGTGTCCTCAACAACTTCATTAGAGTAAACCCAATGACAGGTGCCACTAGCAAATGGCAACAAGCCACAGAAGAAGCCAATAGAAGCCATTCCACGGACAGCCAACCTAACAGGGCTGTGACTTAACCAGGGACAATAACAGCTGATGCTCACTGTGCACATAGAGAAGCCGGTGAGAGTTCTGAGCCCGAGGCATGCGCTACCTCGTTTAAGTCTTATAACACCCATGTGAGGTGTGTAATGTGGTTAGCCTCACTTTACAGGTGACTAAACTGAGGCCCAAAAAGGTTAAGAAAGCTGCCCAAGGTCACTGAGCTCGTGATCCCTGGTTGGGCTTCAGACCCTCTGGAGAACTGGTAGGACTGAGCATCCTCGGACAGTTCTCCATAAGGATGTCCTTGTCAGCTCAGCCTTTGACAAATCTGGGGCAGCAGTGAGTTTGAGACAATGTGTGAATCCTGATGAGTTCCTGAGGGGCAGACGTTCTGTGGGTCCAGTGGAGTGCTTTTCCCCTCAGCTGACATGGGATGGGACCGACACAGTCTTGTTCAGGAGTCTAATAGGGGTTCCTGCTTGAGCCAGAGGCAATCCGTGGCGTCGGCTCAGAAAAGGGCCTGGGCAGATAGGGGAGCAAGGCCAAGAGCCAGCTTAGAAAGTGAACCTCGGTCCACTCTAGTGCACAGGTACTAGAATGGATGATTGAAGACCCGAAGATCTCCATGTGTCATGGCTGCAATAAGTTTAGTCTGAAAAAGCATCAAGGCAGTTAAGTTCCTGTTCTATTTTTAGAAAGTGAGTATGTAAAAGGCACCCACAGGATACTCAATGCTCTTCCCTTTTAGTGTGATTTTTGCCTAGCATATTGGACACCCTAAACCATCTGACAAGAAATGCTCCCTAAGCTTCCCTCACCCTGTAACCATCATCCTCGCAGAATGTTCCAGAAAGGCCAAATTCTGCATGGTAGACATTGCATGGTTGTAAATGTAACACAAGCAGCACTCTAAGGCACGCAGCCTTCTGGGTTCACGTTCTTGCTTATCCAGATTTATTAGCCAGGTCCCATCTCTCCTCCTGTGAGAGCCAGGCCCTGCTGGAGATTTCCTGAGATTGCCTCTGGGGCCTCCTGGGCTCCTGATCAGGCTGTCAGCACCTGGCAGTGACTGCCCTTTCCCTGCCGCATCAGCCCTGACTCCTTTATCCTTTATGCCTTAGGCGGCGCAGGCAGCCCACTTTTCCACAGTGGTTGGTCTAACGCACAGGAGCTGGAGCACAGCATAGCACAGGCAACAGCAGAAAGCCAAATGTCCTGGCCTTTATCTAAATCCCTTCTTGGGCTGTGCTTCTCCCCAGGAGCTGCTGTCTGCCCAACCAACTCCTTCCTACACCCCCAAATTCCGGTTACTTTCCTATAGAGCACAACACAGCTCTGTATATTCCTCATTTCCCTCTGACCTTCCCAGGCCACACCTGGAGCTTGCTTTTCTCATCCCTAAAGTCCCATCAAGGCTCAAATGGTATGTTTCTTCCCTACAAGATAAGTTATGTCCTAATATGTGAAAGTGGCCATAGTCATGGTTTTAGAGAGCATTTCCTCTGCTACATCATAGATATTGGAACTTGCAGAATAGTTGGAAAATAAAGTTTTATAAAGTAAGGACGAAATAATAACATAACAAAAATGACCCCAAACAGGAGGTGGCCAGACAGCATGATTAAGTAAAGAATGGTAATGCTAAAAATAAGGGTGTTGTCTGGGATGGCCCCGTGGGGTGCAGTTGAATGGAGACTGAGCAATGGATGGGTGTGATGGGTGGGGACAGGGTAGGAGGGTGTTGCAGGGAGGAGAAACAGCCTGAGCAGAGGCATGGAGGTGGCCTGACACATGACCTGCAGGCTTGGGGGGGGGGGTGAGCAGGGACCCCTACCAGGCCAGAGGAGAAACCAAAATCAGGCTTTGGAGACCCTGTCTGCTGTTTTCGTGGTGGCATTTCTGAAGTGAACAGTTGATTGCGGTTCCCTGCATATGAGACACTTGGTAATGTAAACTGCTAGGATGCAGATCTCTAATTAAGTCTATTTTCTTACAACATGTGTTTGTTTATTACAGAGAGCTGTGATAACGTGAGGGTGTCTTGTCAACCTTGTCTCCTGCATCAGCTGAACTCAAAGACACTAGCATCTTGGATCCTGACAGACGGGTGTGTTGTTCCTGAACTACCACGGAGGTGGCACTGGGCTGAAGACTGCTCCTGTGCAGCCAGACCTGAGCTGTGTGAAGGCAGCAGAAATGCCTTGAGTTGGACCCCACAATGGTGTCAGTTATGCCAGTGGCTCTCAAACTTCACCTTGTGTTGGAGTTGCATGAGGGCTTTTTAAAACACAGAGTTCTGGCTCCCAACCCCGGAGTTGCTGATTCAGTAGGTCTGGGTGAGGCCCAAGGATTTGCATTTCTAGCAAGTCCCCAGGTGATATGGATGCTACTGTTCAGAGAACACACTTTGAGAACCACAGGTCTCCAGAATCCCATGGCAAACTCATGAAACTTTATTTCTTCTTTCCTCTCTATTTCTTCTTTCTGTAAAGGAACTTTGGGTTTGAGAGAAGAGTTAATGGAAGTCAAAAGGTAGAAACAACTCAGTTGTCCAACAACTGACAAATGAATAAATAAATTATGGTATATCCATACATTGGAATATTATTTGGCCATGAAAAAGAAAGAAGTCCTAATATACCTGCAACATGGATGAATCTTGAAAACATTATGCTAAATGAAAGAAACCAGTCACAAAAGGCATGCACTGTATGATTCCATTTATGAGATGTGTCCAGAAAAGGCAAATTCATAGATGTAGAAAGCAGATTAATGGTTGCCAGGAACTGGGAGCAAGGGAGGAATGGGGACTGACTGCTTAGTAGGTTTCCCTTTGGGATGATAAAAGAGTTCTGGAACTTTTAAACTAAGTAATACTTAGTATTACTGAATTGTATACTTTAAAATGGTTTTAAAATGGTCAATTTTGTGTTGTGTATATTTTACCACAATAAAAAATTGTGAAAGTTGAGTGTTGTTCTAACCCAAATTGCAGGACCAGTTGAAAAGGTTTTTGTGAAAGTTTTAGTGCTGTGGGATCTTGTACTATAAAATCAAATTTCTCCCTGCATATGAGGGTAGGTTGAAAGATAACTTCATAACCCAGGGAGGGACATGTTTAGATCAGGAGTTAACGATAATGGGTAAGCCTGGTAGAAATCTCTTTTGCACTCATTCTCAGACTTTCTTTCATGTACCAAACTTTATGATATAAATATACTCTAAGATAAAAACAGATATAATTCACCCATAATTTCTAATAATAAAATTATTTGGATTTTTCCATGTTTTTGTTCAGTGTTTATTCATAGGTAACATATATGTGCTATATTTTTATTCAACTACAGTTATGGCATAGATGCAATTTTATACTCTACATTTATTTTTACTCAGTACTTTATCTTCTGCATTCATCATATTTCTATACTTCATTATTGATATTTTAATGGTTACATAGTATTTCATTGAATAGCCTTAGTATAATTTACTTTAATATTTCTCTTTGTTAAGCCTTTAGATTGCTTCTAAGTTTTCAATATTAGAAATTATGCTCAATGAAAATATTTCTGCATATAACTTTTAACTTCCTTTGACTTATTTTCCTTAAAATAAATTTCCCATAAGTTACTGGATCAAGGATGGTGAACATTTTTTAGGCTCTTACTATAATATTACATGTACTATAATATTGCTTTGGTAAAGGATTGTACCAATTTATACTGCTACCAGCAGGGTGTGGGTGTATCATTTTCAACAACTTGCCAACACTGAATTTCATCATTCTAAAAAGGCTTACAAATTGTACATAATCTAATTTAATATAAGCTAATGAATTACTGTCCCTAACTTTTTGGCATGCAAACGATTCCCGTTCTTCTTCTAGTGGCATCTCTACTATTTTGTAAACTGCTTGAGGGCAGATTACAAACCTTGCACATCCCAGAAAATCGATAATTGCTTTTGGAAGCAATGAATAATTCAGGCAATCACTCCTCCCAATAATTCTTTAGTTTTTCCAGTAGCAGAGGTTTCTTGTTTTTTGTTTTGTTTTTCCAAAATAAACTAAATTGCACTTTATTTTACTTATGTTGGCATCCTCAGAGAGTTGTTTGCAGGAAAAATGTATGAAGATTTTCACTTGGTGGGAAGTAGACCTCCCTTACACAACAAAAAGAAAGCAGCTAAATCATTGCTCTTTTTAGTCTCTAGCCTCTCTCTGCACTCCCATCTCGTTTCCTGTCTACTTCCTAAGAGCTAGCCCAACATGAAATAAGGAAAAACTATTTGTAGAATGCATGGGAGGAAAATGAACTCAAATAAGCCCTTCCTAAGCTATTGAGCTTAGTTTTTACCCTTTCTAGAAGGAAAAGGTTTGCACGTGCCTAGGTGATAGTATTTGTACTTTGGTACCCATTGATTGGGATAGTTCGTGGTGATGAAAAGCTACTGTGAATTCAGTAATGCTTTAAATAACAATGTATTTTAATAATTTCAATAGTGTTTATATAAACTTCAAAAATAATAGTAAAAAGTATGCATGAGATCAATGTATCCAGCTACACCTACTTGTAACATTTGCATTCTCAAATTTCTTAAAGTGTCCTCTACTGCACAAAGGATGGGAAATGATGCTCTGAGAATAAGCTAGTATCTTATTATAACTGAGAGGTGCTTAACCTTTAGTTAAGAGAACTAGGGAAGTGCTTGTCATCGAAACTAGTATTTTACTAATATTTAATACTGTAACCTGTCCCCCCTAGGTGTAGGGACTCCTTTTCCTTAATTTTTTTTTTTTTCCTGACCGGTAAGGGGATCACAACCCTTGACACAAGGTTGTCTGCACCACGCTCAGCCAGTGAGCACACTGGCCATCCCTATACAGGATCCGAACCCACGGCCTCGGCACTACCAGCACCGCGCTCTCTCGAGTGAGCCACGGGGCCGGCCCCTCTTCCTTAATTTTTAAAGATGGTCAATTTAAAAAGTCTGTTTCCTACCTGTTCACCTTCTTCTTGTCAGTGACAGCAGCAAACAATAAATGGCATTCCTTAAATGTCTTGCTGCCCGAAATAACGTCTTCTTCCAATTAAAAAGTAACAAAGGTGGCACCTCTCCTGTGTTCCCTTCTCTGGCCATAACATCTTGACATCTCCCTCATCTCCAGCTTTGTCTAAAATCAAGCTAATCTGGAAATGGAATAGGTCATATGTTTCTCTTGGGGAGGGATTGTTTGTGGTTTTGGTTTTCAAAGAAAATGTATGTTAGTGTTTTGTAGAAAGTTGACATATGCCTAAGGGTTCCCTTGTCAGAACGCAGCAAGGTCCCCCGGGTTCACATCATTGCTGGACAAGGAGCTCTCGAGTCCCGGCCATGCTTGGGTTGTTGCAGGGATGCGGTTACCCACTTATTCGTCCCCATTACCTGCAAAGACACCCTGGCTCTAGTTTATTGTAGCTTCACTCTTCAAAATTCAACTCAGCATATATCAAGTCATAGATTCTTAAACTTAAGGAAACACACGTCATATAAACCAATGGTTTCCAAGCCTGGCTTTTCATCAGAGTCTCCTAGTGAACTTTTCTAAAATGTGTGTTATTGCCCCTACATCCATTCTGATTCATTAAGACTGCGTGTGGCCTCAAAACCTGCATTTTGAAAAGCTCTCCTTGAGTTCCTGATAATCACTCCTGTTTCAGAACCACAAAGCTAACCAGGCTCCCAGAGTGAGACTTCCTTGAATATCATCTCTGGCAGGTGGTTATGCAAGCTCCATTAAAATACCTCCAGCCACGGGTGCTCACTACCTTTTATGCATCGCCTAGGTCGAGACATTCTTCCTTGTGGTGAATGGAAAGGCATTTCTACCACAGGAGTTTCCACCTGTTGGTCTCAAGGATGTCTTTTAGAGCAATACAGAAAAAAAAAGTTATTCTTCTTCCCCGTAATAACCTTCCAAACACTTGAACCTTTTAAACAGTTATTGTTTCCTTCCCAGGATCTTTCTTCCTATTCTAGACCCTTAGTCCAGGTTGTCCTCTTTTGAATGTGGTTGGAGTGAGTTTCTAGAGTGTTGATTATGTGCCAGTGCTTTAGATATGTCTTTTAGATCAACTCTTGTGAGCACCTTGTGGAGTCAGTATCTTTCCAGTGTTAGAGATGAAAAGGCCAGGGCCAGTCAAGTGACATGACCTGCCCAGTTCCTGCAGCTAAGTGGCTGAATTCAAATTTGAACACTTGGTCCAATTCCAGATTCTACATTCTTAACTCACATGTTATGCTTCAGGTTTTCCCTTTCTTTGTTTTTAAATACAAAATAATAGATGCTAAATTTGTACTAAATCAAGGCATATAAAAGTAAAACCCTACCCCCTAAAATTCTACTCTGGAGGCTGCCACTGTCAACTTTGCAGAGTCCCTCTGAAGCATGCCATGAAAGCTGGGCATTATATTCAGGACAAAGGGGAACTCCCACCCCACCCCCCCTTGTTCTGGGCACCATCTGCAATGACTACAGCTTAAAACTGCATTGTGGGCTTGCAGCAGTGAGCAAGTCTCTTTGCTCATTTTGACCTTGAAACAACTAAACCCTTAGGGTTTTTTTGCTTGTTTTTAGTAAACTGTTGTTAGTTCAAGATTTCACTCATTTTGTATCCTTACAAATGGATTTCTTGATCTTAAAAGAAAAACTTATCTCCATTATTTTTGGAGATAACCCATCATGCCAACTTATATAGATCTTTTAGCCTTCCAATTTGGTTACCCATTAAATTATCTAGCTAAGCATCATTCTCAGATTTTAACAGGTATGATGTCTCTCTTTGTCCAAATTCTTGGTAAGAGTTTTTGAAGGTAGAACCAAGGAAAGAGTCTTTGAGCACCTGTGGGGGAATTAATCAGTTAATTAATACTCCCGGGCTACAGTTATTCAACCAAATGTGAATTACCACTCAGTCTTGTCTATCAGGACATGAAAGATTTGCTCAAATGCCTTCCTTTCGTGACATTTTCCTGATTAAACAATCCAGTAAGCTTATCCAAAAAGGGAACTATTCAGTTTTATTCTTAGCTAACCTATGTGAGTTCCTACTTATCACCTTTCCCTCTTAGGATTTAGAGTACATCTTGTTTGTGGTCTAGAATTTTGCTTTGGATTGACAAAGCCCTTTTCTTTTTTGTTGGGTTCTGAGCAACTCAGAAAGAAGCTGTGTTCAGGCTGGGATGTGTCCCAGTGGATCTTGGAGTGGTGGCAAGGCCGAGGCCAACAGGGGTGGCAAATGAAGGTAGCCGTATGGCAAGGCGGCGGGCCAGTTGAGTGTGCAGGTGTCAGGGCTAGCTAGACTGAGGAGTTGACTAGTGGTCAGTGAGGTGAACTGAGAGTCCACCTTAAGGACACATCAAGGAAAGCACAAGAATGGAACAGAGGCAGATATTCCTTCAGGAGATTTTATTGATATAAACTGTGGTAGAAACTAAGAAAGCCCAAGGCTGAGGGCGGTGAAGCTGACTAAGTTAAGGGTGAGAATTGGTCTTGGAGAAACGAGCTGCTTCATCAGGGCTTGTGATGGGACAACTGTATTCCCTGTCTCAGCAAATAGCACTAATTACCCAATAGTCCCAACCAGAAATCTGATGTCCTCCTAGAGTCCTCCTGCTCCCTCACTCTGCCCACACCCTTGTAATTATCAAGCCCTGTCATTCTGCCTCTAATAGATCTCAAAACTGCCTATTTCTCTCCGTCGCTGTGTCATCACCCTCGCCACTGTCATCTCACTCTTTTTCCCCCCCAATTCTTTGTTATGGTAAAATACACACAACATAAAATTGACCATCATAAACTTTTTTTTTTTTTTTGGTTTTGGTGGCTGGTCAGTAAAGGGATAGGAACCCCTGACCTTGGTGTTATAAGCACCACACTCTAAGCAACTGAGCTCACCAGCCAGCCCACCGTAATCATTTGTAAGTGTACAGTTCAGTGGTATTAAATACATTCATAACGTGCAACTATCACCATCAGCCATCTCCAGAACTCTTTTCATCTTGTAAAACTGAAACTCTGTACCCATGAAACAATAACTCCCATTTTCTTCCTCTCATGGCTTCTGGCAACCACTATTCTACTTTCTGTCTTGATGATTTTGACTACTCCAAGTACCTCATATAAGTAGAATCATATAGTATTTATCTTTTTACAACTGGCTTATTTCACTTAGTGTAATGTCCTTAAGGTACGTCCATGATGTGGTGTGTGTCAGAATTTCCTTCCTATTTAAGGCCGAATAATATTCCATTGCAAGTATATATTACATTTTGCTTATCCATTCATCCATTGATGGACACTTAGGCTGCTTCCACATTTTAGCTATTGTGAGTAATAGCTACTAAGAACATGGATGCACAGAAATCTCTGAGAAGTAAGTTGCTGGATCATGTAGCAATTCTATTTTTAATCTCAAAGGGAACCACTATACTGTTTTCCACAGTGGCTGCTCTGTTTTATCTTCCCACTAGCAGTGCACAAGGATTTCAATTTCTCCACATCCTCACCAACACTTGTTATTTTCTGCTTTTTTTTTTTTTTGCTAGTATCCATCCTAATGGGTGTGAAGTGGTATCTCATTGTGGTTTTGATTTGCATTTCCCTAATGATTAGTGATGTTGAGCATCTTTTCATGTGCTTATTGGCTATTTGTATATCTTCTTTGGAATCAAGTTATCTGCCCACTTTTGAATTTGGTGGTTTCATTTTTGTTGTTGAGTTTTAGGACTTCTCTATATATTCTGTGTATTAATCCCTTATCAAATATATGATTTGCAAATATTTTCTCCCATTCTGTAGGCTGCCTTTTTACTCTGATAGTGTCTTTTGATGTATAAAATTTTAAAAATTTCATGATGTCCTATTCATCTATTTTTCTTTTGTTGCCTATTCCTCTGGTGTCATAGCCAAGAAATTTTTGCCAAATCCAATGTTGTGAAGCTTTTGCCCTATGTTTCCTTTTAGGAGTTTTATCATTTTAGCCCTTATGTTTAGGTCTTTGATCCATTTTTGTATATGTTGTCAGTTAAGGATCCAGCTTCATCATTTTGCATGTGGATATCCAGTTTTCCCAGCACCATTTGTTGAAAAGACTGTCCCTTCTCCATTGAAGGGTCTTGTACTCTTGTCAAAAATAATCTGACCATTGTCTTCTCACACTTGAATTACTTGTCCTTTTACCTCCAGACTTGGCTTCCCATCCAGTCTGCATACTGTGGATACAGTTCTTATTCTGAAGCATGAACTAGATCATATCTCTCCCCAGCTTATAAATCCTTCAGTGGTTTTTCTGTTGCCTTCATGCCTCCCCTCCTCCAACCCCCGCCTCATCTTGCAAGTCTCAGACTCTGGTGGTCCATGTTCTGGTTGGTCATATCATAGTAGGTGCTCTATTTTATGCTGTTGAACGTGTTGCTTCTGCTGCCAGAATTATCTGCTCCCCACCTAACCCCTATTCACCTGACTCATTGCTACTCACTTGGTCTGTCTCCTCTGCCCACCACAACGTGTCCCTGCACCGCCCCCCATTATGAGGAACATGCCCTTCTCTGAATGTCCTTATCTTATTTCTTTCATAGGTGTATTAGTCCATTTGTGTTGCTATAACAGAAATACCTGAGACTGGGTAATTTATGAAGAACAGAGGTTTATTTGGCTTACAATTCTGGGACAGCTGCATCTGGCATGGGCCTCAGGCTGCTTCTACTCATGGAGGAAAGTGGCAGGCAGCCAGCAGGTACAAGCAGATCACATGGCGAGAGAGGAAGCAAGAGAGAGTGAGGAGGTGCCAGGGTCCTATAAACAACCAGCTCTCACGGGAACTAATAAAGCAAAAACTCACTCAGGACCCCCACCCCCAGGGAGAGCATTAATCCATTCATGAGGGATCTGCCCTCATGACTCAGTTTACAGCACTGCCACACTGGGGATCAGATTTCCACATGAGTTTTGGTGAGGATAACACATCCAAACTCTATCAATAGGATATAATTAATTTGTATTGTAATGGCTAATTTTTTGGCTGTCTCATCTCTCAATTGTGAGATCTGTGAGAGCCAGAAAATATTTTGGGATCCCTAGTGCTTAGCACAGTGCCTGGCACATAGAGGTGAGCAAAAAAGTTAGTCAAAGCCAGCCATTTATCCATTTATTCATTCAGTCTGAGTGAGAGAACAGCACTTTTTAAAGGTGATGGGCATTTCTTAAAAGATCTCTATTTTAAGGCATTGTTTTCCCCTATCCAAAGCCCAGACTATTGGGTCATTAAACTTACTGATGATAAAAAGGCATTGTTATTTGGAGGTCATGTATGTAGGAGGAACCATATCAGTTCAGATCTCCTAGTTCACAGTGAACTGAGCATTTTTGGTTGGAATTCTTTGGTATTTTTGCCTAGGATAGGAGGCAGCCTGGTGCTGTGCTTGACCAGGCATCAAGCTTGGTGGCCCATAGGACGGGGTGATGAGAAGGGGGTGGATTTGGGAGATGGAGAGGCCCTATGGCTCCAGTCCACTGGAATGGATGGCCTAGGCAAGGGCAAATGAAACTAGGAAGTGTTGTTCATCTTGGAGTTTGGGGTATATGAAAGAATGGGGTGAGATGAGAATTTTGGTGAGTATCTATACTAGGTTCCTGACATGGAGAGGTTTGCCAGGGATACAGTTTATTCAACTTAATCTTATAGGCAGATCTGATCTGGTGAAAGATTATGTCTAAATTGGCTTGTCAACAGGACATTTGTACTGATAGGTTTTCCTATCTTGATGGCTTTAAGAGATTTGGGGGCTGGGGTAAATGTAGCAGAATAAGTGGATATTTTAGCTCTAAGGAGCAATGATAGCTTGGTGATGGCAGCAATAGAAGACAAATCATCTTTAACTTCTGCTTTGCAAAAATTAGGGTATAAGTTGAGAGATACGGTACCAAAGCAACCCAATGGGAAAGATTCATAAAAGTGAAATGCATTTCGTATGCACATTTGGGCAGTTGTAGCTACTGTAGGTTTCTTGTAGATCTAACAGAAAATGAGCTCTGTTAGTGAATGCATTAGTCGATATGTGAATAGTAGTGAAAGGCTCTGCTTGAGAAGCTCAGGATAACACCAGGTGAATCCATAACACAGAGTTACTGGGCACATGGCAGAGACTGAAAAAGTGTTCATCCAGGGACACTCCTTCAGTATGTCCAATTTTTTGTTGGCATCTCCTTCTAGAACGTCCAGAAGTTCCAATTTACAAAATGTAATGGTGGGAACAGAGAGGTAAGTCACGGTTACCCTATCTAGGTGTTGGGGGTTAGATAGAAAGTGTACCCCACAGTTGGCATGGTGGCCAAGCCATAGCTGTGGTCTGTGCCTTTGTCTGCTGTTCTTTGCTGAGAGATGCAAAGGACAGCAAGACTGAGTTGTGGTACATTCCAGGGTATTTCTTACCCATCGAGCCTACTACATTGAGCAGGGCCAGGCAGTCAGTACTGTGGGCCAGAACATAAAACCTGTGAGTTTGAATGCTCAGGGTATTGTGGGTGTTGATGTTGAATCAGTAGTTTCGGTGCTTAGTTGAGTTCCCAGACTTCTGGAAGAAATGCTTGAATTTGCAATGTTTCATGCATGGTAGGATAGAATGATTGATTCTGGATCTCTGTAGACAGCATCAACAGTATTAAAACATGACCTTGATGGCCAAGTTCTCCTTTTTCCAGACAGTCTAAATATGCCCTGTCTAATATACTAGACAGTAGCTGCACGTGACTATTTATATTAAATTTAAATTAATTAATCAAAATTAAAAATTCAGTTACTTAGACTAGCTGCATTTCAAGTGCTTAGAAGCCACATGTAGCCAGTGGCTACTGTATTGAACAATGCTGATTATAAAACATTCCCATCATTGCAGAAGATTCTGTTGGACAATGCCTGTCTAGATCCCTTTAAAGGAGAAGAATTGGTTCGTGGGACTGCCTAATCTACAAGGACATATCCCTGGAGCATCTGAAAGTCATACTTGAAGTTGGTACAGCCCATAAATTTGATTTCCACTGGTTAAAAATTAGTAGTACAGTTTTGTACTTAATCTGTAAATCCAGAGACATGTTAGGGCTTTCTGGACAGAGGAGTGGGAAATTAACATATATTCAAAAACTTTTACCCTAAAAGATCATGCACTACTCTGCCCTAGATGATAGTCCTATCTCACATTCTAGGCTTCAGCAATTACTTTTTGACAAATAATTTGTTCTGTGCTGCTGCTAAGCCTAATAAATGAAAGATGGTCCTTTTCTTAAAAAATTGAGACGTGTGTTACCAATCTCATAAGCTTTAATTCACAAGCTCTGGGTTTATGAGAGGCACTTAAAATAAGAAATTATCCTTTACCTTTATGGTAGGCAGAGTAAATGACCCCTCAAAGATGTCCAGTTCCTAATTCCCAAAATCTGGGAATCTATTACCTTACATGGCAAAAGGAACTTTGCAGATGTGATTAAGTAAAAGATTTTGAGACGTGGAAATTATCCTGGATTATCCAGGTGGGGCCAGTATAATCACATGTATCCCCAATAGTGGAGAACTTTTCCCAGCTGTGGTTATGGAAAAAAAAATGTGACCAATGCAAGAAGGGTCAGAGAGATTTAATGTTGCTGGCTTTGAAGTTGGAGAAAAGGGGCCACAAGCCAAGGAATACAGGCAGCCTCTAGAAGATGGAAAAGGCAAGGAAGTAGATTCTCCTGTAGGGCTGCTGGAACAAATACAGCCCTGTGTGCACCTTGATTTTAGCCTGGTGAGACCCATGTTGGACGCCTGACCTAGAGAATTCTAAGATAATAACTGTGGTGTTGAACCTGCTAAGTTTGTGGTAATTGTTACAATAGTGATAGGAAACTAATACACTTTATTGAGTGGGGGGAGTATTCATTTATTTATTTATTTGACTGGTAAGGGGATCACAACCCTTGGCATGGTGTGGTCCGCATTACGCTCAGCCAGTAAGCGCACCAGCCATCCCTATATAGGATCCGAACCCACGGCCTTGGTGCTACCAGCGCAGCACTCTCCCAAGTGAGCCATGAGGCTGGCCTGTAAATAATTTATTTTGAAATATATAACTATTAGGAGGATGAGCCCCTCATGCACAAAACTCAGTGTATTCTTAACTTGTGGGTAATTATGTATGAAGCCAAATGATAATAAAACTGTTGCTTGGTGAGCATAAAAAGCTTGCTTAGTGGCTAGGTTGAGCCCAGAAGGCTGTTATGTCTGCTTCTATCCTTATTTATCCGGGTAGTGTAAGGCCTCTGAAGGTGTAATCCAGTAGAGAGCATGCCAAGAGCTGGCCGGGTGCATTGGACAGAAGTCATGCATGACTGTGGCATTGAAAGTCTTCCAGCCATTTCATAGCCTCAGCTCCCTAGTTTTATTTTTCCACAGAGAGGACCAAAGTAGATGGATGGATAACAAACCATTGCTAAAAACTTTATCTTGATGAACTCTTGGATGGGGATAGGGGGATGACAAGAGGGTACCATGGGCTCAGTACCCCAGCATCGGCTCAGAGATACAATTGTGAGGCTGGGGGCAATGTTTGTCAGGGTTGGGGTGGGGAAAGCAGTCAGGATCACGGCTTCTGAGGACTGAACATGTTCTGAACTCTCAAATATAAAATCATTAATGGCCTTGATATTCATGGTGTTAGCCTTGTTACCAAGTTCTCTGAGGTGCCTGGGTTGACCAAGGCTAGAGCTCTGGGAGATGAGCTCAGTTAATGGCACTGATTTTGCCATGGCATAGCACCCACCATTGCTTCACTTCCATAGACAGATGTTAGAGCTGCCACGAGGGGCCCTGGAGCTGTGCTTGGTGTTCTGACTCCCACTGGCTAGCTGACCACTTGTCCCCAAAAAGACACGGTCTCTTCTAGGAGCAGCAGAGGGGGCCAAAGTTTCTTCCATTTCATGGCTCAAACTGTTGTGACTGGGGCTAGGACAGGACCCCTGATTCCTTCCACTGGGCTGGGCTGGGTGAGGCAAGGCAGGTTGGACAGGTGGGGGTACAGGTAGAATCAAAGCTTGAGGTACAGATACTGCCAGTTGAGGGGCTGACTAGCTAGAATGAGGTTGGCAGGTACTTGGTCAGTAGGGCTGGGAATGAAGACTGAGGACTGGGTTGAGGGTAGCTTAGGGGCCGTGGCAGCAACACTGTTGGGATGAAGGGGGAAGCACACAAACAAAGCCAGGCTAAGAAAGGCCCAAGATGGAGTTGAAGGTAAGTACACAACAGGTAAGCTGAGGTCCAAGTAACAGGCAGAGGCATACCATGGTCAGAAGCATGGGTTTTCCGTCCACTTGGATACACTTGAATTCAAATCCTCCTGCCAGTTACTAGCAGTGTGACTTGGGGCAATACTTAAACCTGTCCCGGTTTATCTCTAAAATTAGGATAATAATGTGTATCCTGCAGGTGATTGTAAGAATTAGAGCACATTGAATGCTCTAACTGGGTTCATGGACGTACCCTCGGGTCCAAAAGTTCTCTACAAAAATTTTATGTTCTTAACTTTTTTTTTACATAGACTTTATTTTTTAGAGTAGTTTTAGGTTCACAGCAAAGTTGAGAAGAAAGTACAGAGAGTTCTCATATAATGCCCCCTAAGCCCCTCCATGAACATCCTGCCCGACTACTGACATCTCACACCAAAGTGGTACATTCGTTACAATCAATGAACCAATGTTGGTACATCATTATCACCCAAACTCCACAGTTTACTTAGAGTTCACACTTGGTGTGGCACAGCCTGTGACTTCTAACAAATGTGTGATACGTGTCCACCGTCACAGTATCATGCAGAATGCTTTCACTGCCCTAAAAACCTTCCGTGCTCCACCTGTTCATCCTTCCCTCCTCCCTAACCCCGGGCTACCACTGAGCTTTTATCATCTCCATAGTTTTGCCTTTTCCAGAATTAACATATAGTTGGGATCGTACAGTGTGTGGCCTTTCCAGGTTGACTTCTTTCACTTAGTAGTATGCATTTAGGCTTCTTCTGCATCTTTTTGTGGCTTGGCAGCTCCTTTCTTTTCAGCACTGAGTAATATTCCATTGTCTGGATGTACCATGGCTTTTTTTTTTTTTTTTAATTCATTCACCAGCCTTTAACTTTTAATCCAGTGCTTTTCAAATTGGGATCTTTGGATCTCTGTCTGGTTTGAACTTGTGTTCCTGGCAACTCAAGAGTTTTAGTATTTGAGAAACACTAGCCTCACGTAATGTAGGTCCTCAATAAATGCAGCAATATACATGACTAATGTAAGAGAAACTGAAGCGTAGTGAAGCAGGGCTTGGCGAAGGCCCGTGTCCACAGGGTTAATACTGAAGAGGAGGGTCGTGTCAACCGGATTTGCAGTCAAAACTGCGTTGTGTGGGTAGGGTGTGTTTGAGCTTCGTGGGCAGCTGCCTGGGGCTGCCCAGTCCTCAAAGGGCACATCCCGAGGACAGGTACTGGGCACTGCTGTGACCTGACAGCTTCTGGCAGCCCCATTTTTAGGACTTGGAACTTCTTCTCATCTTGGATTTGCTGGCATCATTCCCCTGCTCTGTGATTTTCAGAGATTACAGTGTGATTCCTCAATTACCTCTGCAAGGTCTTTGTGTTCCCCAAGCTGTAATTCATGGGGCCTGGAGACCTGAACTCATTTAGAGCTGCTCGGGGCTGCCTGACTCTCTCTCCATCCATCTTTAGCTTCTGTTCCCTCTTAACCATCTGTGTTCTGCTTTACTGATATTGGAGATTCTGCTTCCAGATGGCAAGGGCAGAGTAAAATCGCAGCTGGGCAGTGCCATCATCTGTTCCACCATCTACTCCAGCCCATCACCCTTCTTTGTTCATTTCTTGCTCCAAACGCAATTTTATGAGGCCCATGTTTTGCTAGTTGAGCATCGCAGAAGTCTGAGATTAGAACTGTAAGAGTATCACAGCCTCTTTTGTCCTGTCCTTCTCATGTGTTCCTCTCTCTACCTATGTGTAAAATGTTCCCTGTGCTGATAGAGGGATTTAAGTACCTCCCCCATGTTCATTTGGATAATGCCTTATTGTATTTTTAGAATTTTGTTTTTCAGAGCCCTCTATTTTTCAAGTCATATTTCTTGTTAGCACAGACGTTCTCAACCCTGGCTGTACATTAGAATGATTTGGGTAGGGCTTCCCACATAATCATAAAAAAACCCCAAAGCATTAAAATGGACTTCATCAAAATTAAAAACTTCTGCTCATCAAGTTACTGTTAAGAAAAAGAAACAAGACACAGAGTTAGAGAAAATATTTAGCATACATATATCTGACAAAAGACTTGTAACCAGCACACCTTAGCAATTTCTATAATTCAGCAATAAAAAGATAAATACCCCAATTAAAGAATTGGTCCAAAATCTTGAATAGGCATTTCACAAAGGAAAACATGCAAATGACCAGTAAGCACATGAAAAAACATTTAACAACATTAGTCATAAGGTAAATACAAATTAAAATCAAAATGAGATACCTACTAAAATGGCTGCAATAAAAAAAAACTGACAACACCAAATGTTAGCAAGGATGCAGAGCAACTGAAACTCTCACGCACTTCTGGTAGGAGTATAAAATGGTACAATCGCTTTGGAAAGTGGTGTGGCAGCTTCTCATAAAGTGAAACATATACATACCCAATGACCAGAAACACTATTTCTAGGTTTTTACCCAAGGGAAATGAAAATAAATATACACTAATCCACTTTATTAATAATAGCCCCAAACTGGAAACAATCCAAATGTCCCTCAACTAGAGAATGGATTTTTTAAAGTACATTATTTCCATACAATAAAACACTATATAGTAATAGAAAAGGAGTGAACTACTGATTCACATGATAACATGGATGAACTTTGAAAACACGATGCTGGGTGAAAGACCACACACAAAATAGTACCTACTGTATGATTCCATTTACATAAAGTTCTAGATAGGCAAAGCAAAATATGGAGAAAGGAATTAGAAAAGAGGTTGCCTCTAATGTGGGGGTCTGTGAGTGACTGGGAAATGCTGGAGAGAACTTTCTGGGATGATGGATATGTCCTATAACTTAATAGCGGCATGGGTTACAGAGCGTATGCATTGTCAAAACTCATTTTCAAAGTGGGGACTTAAATGCTGTGCACTTAACATCTGTACATTCAATTTAAATAAATTACATATCAATAAGGAAAATTAAATTTGAGAAAATGTCCCTGGGTAATTTTGCTGCACAGTAAGGGTTGAGAGTCAATTCTATGCAATCTCAGTTCATAAAAAGTCTTCAGTCTTTTCCCTGCAGTTTGAAAACCTTCTTTCCTAACCTGTCTGCCAGCACCCTGCATTCCAATCTCCTGTAATTAAGAATGCCAGAATGTCGCAAGCACTCACCTAAGATGACTCTCATTTCTAACACATCAACCACACCTCTCTGTTAGACAAAGTGAATTCTGAAATACCAGGTCTCCTTTCTGAGCACGTGAGGTGTCAGAAAGATAACTGGAAAAATGGCCACCTGCTCTTCTTGTAGGAAAATGAAATGTGTAGTTAGATGTTTAGGCGTTGAGGCCCTGTGGCCTTGCTCTCTTATGTGTCTGCAAAGGGTGATGTTTTCATCTTGTGTTTTGAAAGAGCATCTTTCAATCCCTTCATCAGATGAGCATCTTTTTGATTTTAGACTTACTGATTTTGATGTAGTTGAGTGTGTTCTATTTAAAGTGTCTCTTTTTGTTAGATGTACTTCTTTTGAATAAAACATACTATTTTCATTGTAAATTCTCTCTTGATAAGACCCAGGGAGAATGTTTTTACTGTGTGTCTGTATTTTCAGATTACTTATTACCTATCGCCTATGCCTTGCCATATTTTCTTAAGTGTGGGAAATGCTGAGTTTTGATCTGGCTTCTTTTTTTTTTGTCTTTTTTCGTGTCCAGCAATGGATCACAACCCTCAGTGTCGCGCCTGTACCGGACCAGGACCGGCAACGGGATCGCAACCCTCCATGTTGCTCCCACACCTCGCTCAGCCAGTGAGCGGGAACCGGTCTGTATGTGGGATCCGAACCCTCGGCGGGAGCGCCACCATGCTCCCAAGCGGCGCACTGTAGCAGTGCGCCACCGGGCCGGCCTGATCTGGCTTCTTTTTTTTTTGTCTTTTTTCGTGTCCAGCAATGGATCACAACCCTCAGTGTCGCGCCTGTACCGGACCAGGACCGGCAACGGGATCGCAACCCTCCATGTTGCTCCCACACCTCGCTCAGCCAGTGAGCGGGAACCGGTCTGTATGTGGGATCCGAACCCTCGGCGGGAGCGCCACCATGCTCCCAAGCGGCGCACTGTAGCAGTGCGCCACCGGGCCGGCCTGATCTGGCTTCTTTTTGGAAGAGCCTGTCACATACCTATAAGCAATACCAAAATCAGCAGCCTTAACTGTCTAGGACTCACCTAATAAGTGAAAAGTAAGCCACAAAGAGACTCTGAGATCACATAATAAATGTCATAAAACCGATGCACTTTAATTACTCAGAGGTGAACCCCTTGAATTCTCACTCGTAGACAGTTTACTCTTAGCTGGGACACAGGTGTAACATCTTTAAAGCCTGGCTAGAAGCATCAAGTTAGAAGACAGAACAGAGGTGGCTCTTATAGTCAGGTATATTGATAGCCATAAGAAGGGGCCACTGACAGGAGAGAAGGGACAACCCCTTCCAACTTCACTTATCCTACTAAAATGAAAAATAAATAGAAAAATCTAGTGACCATTTGTTTCAGGAGCACACCTGTAAAATCATTCTCAATAATCTCTAGAGGCATGACCACATTTGAGGTCAATGCAAAACTGTCATTGATGGTAATGCCTTTAAGTCTTCAAGAAAAGGCTGAATGTTCCATGTGCAACTCTCCTTAAGGAGGCAGAGAAGTGTATAATAAGGTTTAGAAAGGTTTCTATCAAATCGGGTGGAAATAAAAGTTTTGACAGTTCAAGTGAGAGAGTTGCAGTGTGTCAAACCTTGACTGTCCTGGCATGGTGATCTTGATGACAGCTCTGGGCTGATGATGTGCCACTGCCCAGGTGACAGTTGTAGAGGCAGGATCAGACCTCTTCTCTCCTCCATAACCAGCCCTTGCCCCTTCTGGATAGGGAAGTGCCTCCTGGTCATTACAGCCGTCCGTGCACAGCTTTGGCCTCCACCCTGCCATTCTGTGTTTACTCCGCACTGGCTGCCTTTCTTCCTCACGGCCTCTGCCAGCTGCCATTCCCTGTCTCCTCCTGTGCCTCCAAATCCAAAAGTCTGGTTGTCTCTGGGCAGACTCTTCATTCTACAAGTCCATTGGAGGCTCGTCCCTTAATCCCATGAATCTGAAATAAAAAGCTATGCATACAGAAGTTCCACAGATGAACTGAGAATGTTTGGAACTTGTTTTAAAATAATCCAGCTGGGGGTGGAGGAAAGAAAGGCATAGATGAAACCAGACGGCTGTTGACAACTGTCAGAGCTGGGTGACAGTGTCATGGGAGCGTACCATATCATGTGCACTCTTTGAGTATGTTAGAACATGTCCATATAAAAAGTTACAAAGAAAATGTGTGATGTCATACAACCTAATTTAACGTTCTTACTCTCATTTTCATGGGATGCTGGTGAGTGTACCTTCACTTTGCCATTAGCCTAAGAGCACTCAATATTGTTTCCTCCATAGCTTCATCCAGGAAACAGAGTATCTGGGAATTATTTATTTAAACAGAATAAGAGAATAAGGTCCAGGGTTTGATCCCTGTACTGGCCAGCCACACACACACACACACACACACACAGACGAATCTCACAAGTACGTTTGCCTCTTGCTGCCCAATATTGTGAATTATTTACAGCAGCTTTGAAGTGTCAACACTGAGGGCAACTCCAGGGAGTCAGGGACAGAGCCCAGGTGAAGTGCTGCTTTGCTTTTGAAGAGTCCTGGCACCCAGGCCCATATCCACAGAGCAGCTCTACAATCTGGATGTCAGGGAAGTAAGAGGCCAAGTTTGTGCCCACGTGAAACTCTGTATTTTGGGACTCGAATCTTCAGCAACATGGTGCTCTTTGATGAGAAATTATTTCCCTTCTCCATCGGCTCTGCTTTTCTTCTCTTCCTTTTCCTCCTTTCTTTCTTCTTCCTCCTTTTCCTCCCTCCCTCCCTTCCCTCCTTTCTTCCGCTTTCTTTTAAATCACCACCACCACCACCACCACCACTACTACAAAAACCCACAGCACGTTCATGTCACAACCTCATGTTGTTGTAAAGATTAAGGTACAAGTATGGGAGAAAGAAATTTAAACGAATTAGAATAATCCAGATCATCATAATAAAACATTTTTTTTTTTACTATGGACACCTTCAGACATATAAACATCTGACTAATATAATGAACCCCTTGTACCAATCACCCGGCCTCAATAGATCTTCACACGTGGCCAATCTCCTTGCATCTGTCCCCCGGACCCCATTTCCGCCCTCTTCCTCACCCCACCCTAGATTACTTTAAAACAAGTCCAAGGCATCATATTGTTTCATCTATAAATAATTCAGTAGTATTTCTAAGAGATAAAGTCTATATTTCTTTTTTAAGTAGTATTTCTAAGAGATAAGATCTGTCTCTTTTTTACCATAATTATAATACCATCATCACATCTAAAAAATAACAATAATTTGTTAATATTATAAAATATTCAGTCAGTGCTCAAATTTCCCTGATTATCTCACAATTTCTTTTTATTCTCAATTTGTTCAAATCAGGATCCAAATAAGATCCACATGTTGCATTCAGTTGAAATGCTCCTGTCTTTTATAATCTATAGGCTTCCTTTCTTTCTTTCTTTCTTTCTTTTTTTTTTTTTCTTCTTCTTGCCATTTATTTATTGAAGAAACTGGGCTATTTGTCTCACAGAATTTTTGACATTCTGGATCTTGCTGATTGCATTCTTATGGTTTTGTTTGACATGTTCCTCTACTCCCTGTGGATTCTGTTAGCTGATAGTTATACCTGGAGGCTTGTTCTCATTATTAGTAATATCAAAGTTTTCACTTCCAAGACTGAGAATTTCTTTTTTTTAATTTTTTTCCTTTTTGTCTCTTTTTTTGTGACCGGCAACGGATCGCAACCCTCAGTGTCACGCCCATACCGGACCGGGACCGGCAACGGGATCGCAACCCTTGGTGTTGCCCCCGCACCTCGCTCAGCCAGTGAGCGGGAACTGGTCTGTATGTGGGATCCGAACCCTCGGCGGGAGCGCCACTGCGCTTCCAAGCGGTGCACTGTAGCAGTGCGCCACCGGGCCGGCCCAAGACTGAGAATTTCTGTATATGACATCTTACCATGATGTGTGATGCAGGGTCCCAAACTTCTGAGGCAACAAAAAAGAGGATAACTCTTTTGCCGTGATGCCAATTATAGTCTCTGTTCACTTTAAAAAAGTGTCTACCCATCATCAGCCTCACGATGACTGTCACTGGAAGTGTTGGGCCTCCCCTCTGTGCATGGGGATGGGCATGGCCAGGTGGAAAGGACATGAACGTGGGAGTCAGACAGCCCTAGATTTGAATGCTGACTTTACTATTTATTAAGTACACCCGTTTTCTAGTTACTAAATATCTTTAGGTCTCAGATTCCTTAAATGTGAGGACAATGGTTTTCTTAACAGGCTGCTGAAATGCAATTGCCATTTCATATGTGTTCAATAATTGCTTGTTTCTTTTCCAGCTTAGGTTGAAAATGGGAATTGTCAAAAAATCACAAATCCAGTTTGTTTAAATCCAAACACAAAACAGCATTCGCCAGCTTCATAAACAATAGAGAAGATTTTCAAGCAAAGCTTATAGAAGCACATTTAGAAAATGGAAGGGACATGGGAACGGGAAATGTTACTCCTCTTCTCTCCTTATACTCAGAGAATTCAGGAAATTCTTTCCAAAGAAAGCATGACCCATTTCAGCCTAAATATGTGCTCTTCTCCGGACTGTGCTGGCTTGAGAACATATTTCTTTTACCAAATATGAGTTCACAGTAAATGACTCAGAAACATATGGATGAAATTTCCCTTAAGCCACTCAGGGGATTAGAAATTAAGGGAAAGAGTGCTTGGCAGAATGCATTTGGGGTTTTGCCAAGCCTAAACCAACTGAGAAATAGTTAAGACACAAGGCAGATCTCGAATGCTGCCAAGTTTACCCATCTTAGCAGGACAGGGATTTATAATTAGAGCTGTTCAGAAGAGCACTGCCTTACGGGCGGCAAAGGACAAAAAAGCCTTTGTCCTCACTTTCTCAGCATGGCTGCTGTTTCCCAGATGGGCTCTTTACTCTGCACACCCTCTCAGCCATCAGGGTCCTTACGGCTCCCGTGCCTGGCCAGCTCAGTGCATCTTCTACACCAGGCCCACGACATTCTCCCCAGACTCTTTTGTTTCCAGGCCAGAGTGTGTGTTTCTCACTGTGCATGAGGGAGAACAAATCTTCATGTGTGTTCTTGAATTACAGTGGAGAGCTATAACAGGCAAAAACGACAAAGCAGTCTCCTTCTCTGATGTCCACTTTTTCCTCTTTTGTCTCTCACCTTTGTCACCTTCCCACATTTCTCTGCCTTCTGTGGGTTTCTTTTTCTGTAAAATGAAGGGGTTGGATCAGTTGTTTTCAAACTGCACTACCTGGAGCCTTTGGAGGGCCTGGCAGGCCCAGTGGAAGGGGTGGGAGAGGGTGAGAAGGGTGCTCTTCCAAAAGCAGGAAGGGCTCCGCAGAAGATTTCAAGTGAACCAAGGGCTCTGGGGTGAGATAATCCAAAAACCGTGAGTCTGGACGAAATCTCATGTCCGTCCTGACTGTACAGTGCCAGTGTTGTCTGCCTCACTTCTCAGTCTCCACTCACTAAACCAAATATCCCCAAAGATGGGCACCAATTTTTCTCTCTGGCGTTCATCAGAGTGCTTCTCTGTGCCAGGCACTCTGCTAAGCACTGGGCATGTGGCAGTGAGCAAAACAGACATGGTCCCTGCTCCCATGGAGCTAATAGACCAGTTGGGAAGCTTGGCATTAAACAAATGATTGTGTAAGTCCAAGTCGTTCATGGAAAAATGGAATTGAAAGATATGATAAATTTTTCCATCAACTTTTGAAGACCCCTCGTGTATACACCATGAAAGACAAGATCATGATGAAGCACTGGGGTCTGAGCGATACCACAGAATGCTTCCTGTCCAAAAGCACCTCCCCCACCAGGCTGGCTTGCCACCTGCTACTCTATTGAATAGCTAATCACTGTTAAGTCTTTGAAGGTTCCATTAGAAACATACTTCTTTTACCTGACAGGGGAGGGTCATGACACCCAGACCACAAATTAGCTGATGGGTTTATCTAGCTGTTACTGCAGAAAGCAAAGAAGATGAACTTGAGAGAACAGATTGGAGGCTTAAGATGGGTGAGTGTGGGAAAATTTACAGCTCAATGGGTTGAGGCGTAAATCCAGGTAGATCACCCGGAGGGGCTGAGAAATGCAGAAAGGAGGTGAATCTCAGTGTATGTGAAGCCACATCAATGACTCTCTTTATTTATGTCACTCCTGTATCTAAAGCTCTGCTTAATTTCTTTTCCCCATTCCTCACTGCGTTTAATGTGTAATACACAGTAAATGTTAATTCATTACTAAATCTTAATTCTACTGCTATTTCTTTGCCTCTATCTAGTTCTTTTTCTTTGTACCTTTTGTAAAGAGAGAAGGAATTAAAAGAAAAACACCTTCTGAAGAAATTACCATGGTTCCTACTGTAGGCCTGTGGTGTGCCTGGCCTCTCACCTGGGAGGGAGGTGGGGAACTAGGCAGAGGGAGACGGGCTCACTTGCTTAAAGAGTTAAGACTCCTGTGGGGCACTAGGTGGCAACATTTCCCCAAATCTAAACTCAGCAAGGACCTGAGGACAGAAGGTCAACCACGCACAGCTGCTAATCACAATACAGTCTATGAAACCCAAGCTAGCGAGACGAGAAGACTGAAGCTAGATCTGGTGTAAGGGGGATCCTAATAGTTCATCTCTCAGGGCCTGCCCATAGCAAGGGCTTATTGATGTTAGCTATTATCACCATCACCACCACTATTACCTCCTCCACCACCACTATCACCTCCTCCACCACCAGTATCACCTCCTCCACCACCAGTATCACCTCCTCCACCACCACTATCACCTCCTCCACCACCACTATCACCTCCTCCACCACCAGTATCATCTCCTCCACCACCACCATCACCTCCACCACCAGTATCATCTCCTCCACCACCACTATCACCTCCTCCATCACTGCTATCACCTCCTCCACCACCACCACTATCACCCCCTCTACCACTATCACTATCACCTCCTCCATCACCACTATCACCTCCTCCACCACCACTATCAGCTCCTCCACCACCACCATCACCTCCTCCACCACCACCATCACCTCCTCCACCACTATCACCTCCTGCACCACCACTATCACCTCCTCCACCACCATTACCACCACCACCACCACTATCATTACCACCACCACCGCCACCACCACCATTACCACCTCCACCACCACCACTATTACCACTACAAACACCACCACTATTACCATCCCCACTACCGTTCGAGTCACCCATGTTGGTATTGTTTTTGTTGGTGCTGAAAATTAAAATTTCATTCAGACTAATTCTGGGAGGAGAGATCTAGTTAAAGATACATATCTTTTCAATTTGTGTTGTTGTTTTGTTTTGACCACTTACTTTAAAATATATCTGGAATTTATCTTTATACAAAAAGGGTACTTCAAAAAGTTCATGGAAAAATTTAATTAAAAGATAGTACAAATCTTTCTATGAACTTTTGAAGACCCCTCATATATACTACAAGTATGTTAACAAACTGCTGTCTGGTATAGAAACTTAGGAGAATTGCTCTAATGAATAGATTAGAATGGTTATTAGAATTTATGTGCAAATACAAATCATTCTAAAATCACATATCACCATTATTGTAAACAAACCTAAGTCAATTTGGTCGTGATGCACAACTCTTCAGTTCCTTTAAGTTGACAATAGTTACTGAACAAAGATTGAGATAAATAAGTGCTGTGGTTTGAATGTATGTGTCCCTCCAAAATTCATATATTAGAAGTTAAACCTCAAGGTGATGGTATTAAGAGGTGGGGCCTTTTGGGAATTGATTAAACCACCAGGGCTCCACCCAGGTGAATGGGATTAGTGCCCTTACAAAAGAGGCTTCAGAGAGCTGCCTGACCCTTCCATCCGTTCCACCATGTGTGGGTGCCACAAGAGGTGCCGTCTCGGAAACAGACAGCAGCCCTCACCAGACCCGGAATCTGCTGGTGCCTTCCTCCTGGACTTCCCAGCCAGTCCGGGTCTCTGGAAGCAGGTGCTGAGACAGAGTTTGGAGTGCAAAATATTTACCATTCCTGTAAAAGGAAGGGGAAAGAGCCATTATCAGAAACAGATGCAAATGATATGAAACCAGTTAACATATGTGGCCAGCTAGTTCTGCTTTAAAAGAAAAAAGCTCAAAATAATTGAATATCACTAAGAGTATAGATGATTTTAAAATTTCATTTATATTCATTACACTTGTCTTCCCTTACCAGTTTATCAAGAGCACAATGTGATTAGGAGGTTAGCTATTTCCATATTGATGGAGCTTTATAATCTACAAATTGAAGGGAATTATTAATCATGAATAACTGCTCTATTTGAATCCACTTCCTTTGGAAGAATTCAAATTCAATAAAATTTAAGGTAAATTACAAAAAAAAAAAAAAGGACAGGGAAGAAATCCAGATTGGATAGAGCGGAAAGTTGAACTATAACTATAAATGTGTGTTCCATGAAGCCTCAACAAACCCAGTGTTGAGCTGTGGGTTGAATATTACCCAGAAGGGTTGTCTTGCACATGGTCAGAGTGGCTGGAACTTTATCCCCCACCTGGCTCAGTCACTGGATAAGTGCTGTGGGTGAGACTCTCTGCAACTGAAGCACAGACCCCAAAGCAGCAGGCAGTCTCCACAGCTGGGCAGCAAAGCCTTCCTTGAAGGGGAAATCTGGGCCACGCGTTTGTGTGGCTACTGTACTGCTCATGTAGCAGTGACGAATGTAAGACATCTATTTCAGCCAATCCACACATCCTGAATCCCTTTAATTTCACCAACGAGAGTCCATTTCTAATGTTCATCGTACTTATTAACAACGAACTAATTTAAACAATAAAAATCCATTTCTGAATTCACTATGCTAATTTAACAAAGCCTCAGGTATTCAGTGAGACATCGATCAAAGAAGCACATGAGGTGGCTGCCTCTGGAGTGGGGCCTTTCTGATAAAATACTAACTCACTACCCTGCAGTAGAATATTCCATTAGAGCAATTGACTGTCCTTAGAGTAAAAGCTTAAATGAACTAGCACACACTGTCTCTACTTTGCTTAAGTGTTTTAAAGTAAATCACAGGCATCTAAACAGCCCTCATTTGGATAGGCTTGTCTTTAGGATCTTAGAAGCTTACTCTCTGATCTTGTCCAATCCTACTGTCTTAGGGATTATTTGGATGCAAGGAACAGAAACCTACCCAAACTAGTTCGAGTTAATGGGGAATTGCTGTACAGATACAAGGATTCCACAGGCAACCTCCAGACACCGAAGTTGACAATGAAGGCTCTTTGGGCCACTCAAAAAGGAACCGGGTGTTGGGGTCTCAAATTTCCCTTCCTCTGGTGGGGCCTCAGGCTCTCTCTCCTGCTCTGTGTCTGCTCCTGTCTCTTCGCTCTGCCTTTTCCACTCCCTCATCAGCACAATTCCCCAGTCCTGACTCTACATCACTGTTAAGCTGAAGCACCCGCCATCATTTGAACATCTCATGTCTCTTTGGTCAATGTCTTAAGAGAGTAAAAAATAAAGAAAAAATACAACTGGTATGGCCCTGCCCATGGCCTGGGGTCCCTTGGGTTAGGTGGACGCATGGTCAGTCAGCTGTGAGTAGGGAAATGAGGCTCCTCCTTCTAGGGGCTGTGGAAGGACAAGTTCCCAGGAAGGGGGTGAAGATGAGGAGGCTCTGACCAGCATCACACGCCAGTCATATTTATTAGTCGTATAGTATCTTTCCAGAAAATTTCCTGATACACACACAATTGTGTGTGTGTGTGCACAGATACATGCGTGCACACCATGTGTAGTCGATTAAGCCAATCCAAGAGTTACTGCCAAAGGCTGTATATTTAAAGTATGAAACATGCAAATTTTGACATTCAAATGTACACATAATGCTGCTTCCTTGATTCAGCTCATAAAGAAACGTCTTCCTGTTATCTTTCACTGAGACTTCATCTGCTACAAATACCACCTTTTTGGTTGTAACTCAAGCGGGTCTGAATTGACTTCCTCAGTGATGGCAGCGTCCACCAATCTGGGTCCCACCCAGTGGCCATGGCTAGAATGGAGCAGTCTCACCCTCACAGACCACACATTACAGAGGCTGTGAGTCCAGCTCACAACTGAACCTACTCTACAGTGAACTCTCCAAGGAAACTCTGGCCTCTGTCCCAACTGAAACAACTAGACCTCAGAGTAGTCTATCAGCCCAGGGATTTGATTCATGAAAGCAAAGCTGTCCTCCAGCCTGAGTACGTAGAAACCCCACATTGTTCTCAGTGTTTCCTTTCAAGCCTGCTTGCATCACTTGGAATTTCCCGGGGGACAATGGTATGTCAACTAATCTATCAGCCAGGCATCCTTAAGCAGGCATGACAATGAAGCAAACAGAGCCCCGTGTCCAGTTTGCTGGTCACTTCCGCCTAGGGCACACACAGGGTAGCCTGTGCCCAGGCCCAGGGAGTTTCTCTGGTCCCCAGAGTCCTCTCCCCCTTGCCTCCTTTACCCTGAGGAAATGCAGAAAGTAGAGATGACTCAAGCAGAGAAGACTTGCTAAATAAAAAACCTCAGAAATGCTTAAAGAGAAAAGGCTTGTTGTTTCTTCCCAGACCCCCTTGTGAGGAGTAGGACTAGGAGAGACCTGAGCAAAAGCCTGTATTTACCCCATACCTTCCCCTCCCCTCAGGTTCGTGTGCCTAGAGAACTCGCTGACTTCAGTCAACAATGATAATGTGTTTGCTGCAATATTGCCTCCTGAAAGCCTGTTGGAGAAATGTCCAAAACTGAGGGCACTGAACAAGCACTTTCTTCTTCTCAGTTTACCTGCGTGTAACTGCCCTGGCAGATGCCGTGTTCTTCCCCTCACAGCACAGCTGGCCCCTCGACAGCTGAGCCGCAGGCACAGGTTCTGTTCCCGGCTGTACCAGACCCTTGCTCTCACCTCCCTCTCCTTTTCTACTTTCCTGGGTGCGGGCCCAGCTCCCCGGTACTTACAGCCTCACTACCTGCATCCAATCCGCCGGCCTCTCAGCTCTGCCCTTTCTCCTTCACTGGGACCCACACTCTCCCTTTTGCTCATGTGCTCCCCAGCTCCCCACTCCTGCCTTGCTCCTGGAGACCATATCCTGAGACAGGACTTGCTGGCAAAGCCCCCAAAGTCTCCCATGGACCCACAGATCAGGAGAGAGAGAGATCTTTATAATGTGGGAGCCTCTAAAACACAGAAAAGCACCCTGGAGTGGGAACCACGCTGCACCGTGTAGAGAAGAGGAGCTCCAGCAAGTGCTGCAGGCAGTTTATCTTCTTGTCTCCACATAGCACCCCAGGTGCAGAGCCGGATGCTCTGAAATGAGCATCCCACAGTGCTGCTGCTTAACCTCCTCTTGGTCAGGAAGGCCAGGAAAATGAAATGTTGCTGACTTGTTTTTCACAGGGGCAGACAACAGGCAGCCCTGGTTTTGGGCAGCCCATGTTCAGGCCCCTTGACCTGACACACTCTGTGGGGACATTGGAGGCAGGCCTCAGTGAGGGGGCAAGCATGGTGGGACTGAAGTGGGTTCTTGATTTGGCCCTTCTACTGAGCGAGTGTAGGAGAGCCAGTAAGTGGGGCCACCTGTGTTCCAGGTGTGACTATCTCCATGACACTTAGGGTGCAATAATGTCACCTGGAACTGGCTTGAGACAAACCCTTCCAAGACTGCTGCGACATTCACTCTCACTGCCCGCCTCCCTCACTCCCCATCACCAGCCATTTTCCTTAGCAATGAAGAGCCCATTCATTCTGCCCCCTTTCCCACATCGAACTGGATGGCTCACCTGCAAGGGCTGAGTGGCCCATGAGGGAGATCCCTGAGCTTCAAACACCACAGAGCCTTTCCTATCTCTGATAGCCAAGAGCACCCAGACCCCAGAAAGACCAAAGTCCTCCCCGCCCCACCTGTGCAGTGATTAACATGTGACTTCCTGTCACAGCAGCAAACAAATGAGCAAACAAGAAAGAACACAACAGAAGCAGACTTAAGTCAGTTCTGAGGGTTCTTCCCCACACCCCTGCCACACACAAACACCTTTTCCAGTTACTTTTCTGTCCGGTGAATATGGGAGTAGGAATAAAAGAGAAGAGATGGTAGGAAATGGGGTCGCTATTCTATTTAAGAGGACAAATGTGCTATTGATGTATGTCGGTGCTCTGTAGTGTGCCGTACTTGGGGACAGAGGGGCTGCCAGGGTAGTGGATCAGAACCTAGACTCTGGAGCCAAATTGCCTGGGTTTGAATCTTGTCTCTGTCACTTCCTAGAGTGGTATCCTTGGGCAAATTACTTAATGGCTCTGTGCCTCAGTTTCCCCATCTGTAAAATGGGGGATATAGATACTAGTACAACAGTCTCAGAGTGTTGTTATGAGGATTAATCTATTTTAAGCATGTAGAACAGTGTCTGGCCCATAGAAAATACCATATAAATGCTTGCTCTTATTATTATAGGTAGCCATGGTATAATATTTCTGTTTCTGTCACTATATACTTGGTTATCACAGCTTACAAGTGGGGAGCAAGTCTAATTCATAATTTATTTATGATGAATACTTAGCTACTTCCAAAAAAGATTTAAAGTGGCTGAACAATGTCAGTAACTGGAAAACTGATGAATTAGGGTCTTGTTTGTAGTTCTTTTACAAAGAGTAATAATTTTTAACTCCAGAGAAAAACTGCCGTTTTTTCTGCTTGTTTACACCTGTGGTATAGTAGAACGCATTCTAACCCATGAACAGGGAGACCTTGATTGTAATAATGGTAATGCTGTAGGTGCTCAGTCACTCGTTGTGGATTGCAAGAAAACCATTTTGAGCATCCACTGAGCCAGGACTAGATAATTTACACAGATGATCCCCCCCCCCTTTTTTTTTGTCCTTTTTTTTGAGACCGGCCGCATAGCGCTCAGCCAGTGAGCGCTGTGAGCGCACCGGTCATCCCTATATAGGATCCGAACCCACGGCGGGAGCGCTACTGTGCTCCCAGCGCTGCACTCTCCCGAGTGCGCCACGGGCTCAGCCCCAGATGATCCCCTTTGATCCTCACAATCAGTTCTGCGATGTACAGCCACTGTTATTCCTACTTTTCAGATGAGAAAGTAGGATCAGGAAGTTTGAGTAACTGCTCAGAGTCACAAAGCAGGTGCCTGGAGCAGGGCTTAAGGCTAAGTTCAATGCCAAAGTCCAGGTGCTTCCTGCTCTGCCACCACCTACCTGGGGATTGGATGAGACTCTGGACCACCTGAGCCTCAGGACCTGCAGAGGAAAAATGAGAGTAACTGGTACCTTCTGGCTCTTCACATCTAGATAAGGAAGGATAGAGCCTTTGCCCAGATATCAAGCAATTTAACCTAGATATCGAGCCAGTTAAGCTCATGGAATTCATATCCATTTTTGACAAGCATTAGAGCCTGTAAACAATGAGCCTGACCTTAATTCAAATACTAAGTGATTATGTTTGACAAAGAGATGTAAACACGGCTTTAACTGATTCATGCGCTTACAACTGGTGGTTCGTTTATTATTGTCTTCTCTGTAATAGCCTCCATCTGGGATCTAGGGACTGGGTTGCTCTGCAGAGTCTCTGCCACTGGTTTGAGTTCAGAGCCAACATTCCTTTATTGATTCATTCACTTATTTAATAAGTTAGCTGTGCAATGGCTCACACTGGGCTACAGCCATGAACAAAACAGACATGGTTCTGCCTTCGTGGAGCTCACAGTCTGATGAGCTGTAAACAAATCACCTCCTGAAGAAATACATATGAAATACAGTGAAAATACAGTGTGGAAAGAACCATGAATGGAGGGAAGGAAGGTGCTTGGAGGGAGACTGACCAGGAGTGGCTGGTCAAGGAAGGTCTCTCTGAAGAAGGATCTGCAAATTAAAAAGGAGCAAGTCATGGGGAGGTGGGGGGTAGGGGAAGGATGTTCCTGACAGAGGAAACAGCATGTGCAAAGGTCCTGGGACGAGAAGGGCTTGGTATCCCTGAGGAGACACAGGCCAGTGTGGCCGCAGTGAGTGAAGGTGGGCGTGAGTTGCTTGGGATGGGGTAGTTAACAGCAAATACTGAAAAAATAGAAACATGTTGATGAAAAAGAAAAGAGGCATGGAAAGGAGAATAAAAAGAACCACAGTGACTCCACTTTAAAAAACTTAATTGACTTGTTCTCTTCTAGCCCAAGGCCACCTTCCATTAGAATTTATCGCTTGACAAACAAACTCTTTACAGGGAATTTGTTATCACCAAGATACCCATTACTTAGATAAACATAGATGACACTGTTTAGAGAGATCCTGGGGAAACGGGATGGTTGTTAACCTGTTGTATTTTAAACACATGGGAATTACAAGTTGAGTCATCTAGATTAGATTAGCCATAAATATTTTAAAAGGCCCGAGAAACCATTATTCAGTATGTCATAGTTAGTTATCCATTCCATCTTCATACAGTGTTTGGACTTTGTTTACTGCTTAGACTTTCCTGAACTTGCACTATAAAACCTCCTTGCCTTTTCTGCTTATTGGGCAGACTTGCTTCTCACGCTGAGAGGTGGTCTCCCTGAGCTGCAAATCTAATATGAGCCTCATTTACATTTCCTTACAGACTGAAGTGTTTGCTTTGACAATATTAAACAATGCATTGGAATATGATTATTAAAATACAGACTGTAGGAATATCCACTAAAAAATTGGACCGGTTTAACAACAAATAAATAATTTACAAGGGAAAACAAGGTAGAGGGGCAACCTATAAATTAAGAGAATTAAGAAGCCATACTAAGGATGTGGAAAAACGTACAGAGCCCTCATACATTGCTGGTGGGATTGTAAATGGTGCTTATTGGCAGTGATAGCAATCCTGGAATGTCGGACAGCTGTGCTGTGTTAATGGATATCCTCCCACTCCCGTCTCCCATCTCCACACACATCAGTTACTTATACCCTGAATGCTTTCTGTTATGGATTGAATTCCGTCCCCCCAAAAGATAAGTCGAAGTCCTAACCTCCAGCACCTCACCTCAGAATATGACTGTATTAGTCAATGTTCACCAGAGAAACAGTACCAACAGGAGAGAGAGAGAGATAGAGATTTATTTTAAGGAATTGGCTCATGCGACTGTCAAGGCTCGGTAAGTCCAAAACCTGCAGGGTGCGATGTTGCAGTTTGAGTGCAAAGACAGCCTGCTGGCAGGGTTCCTTCTGGCTCGGGGGAGGGCAGTCTTTGTTCTATGAAGGCCTCCAAGTGATTGGATGAGACCCACCCACATTATGGAGGGGATTCTGCTTTACTTAAAGCCCACGATTTAAATATTGATGTCAAGTAAAAAAATACCTTCACAGAAACATTGAATAATGTTTGACCAAATATCTGGGTACTGTGGCCAAGTCAAGTTGAGACATAAAATTAACCATTGCGGTGACCTTATTTTCACATGTAATTAGTTAAGTAAAATGCAGTCATTAGAATGGGCACTAATCCACTCTGGCTGGTGTCCTTATGAAAGGGGAAATTTGGACACAGAGACAGACATATATGCAGGGAGAGTGCCACGTGAAGGTGAAAGCAGAGATCAGAGTGATGCCAACTAACCACTGGAAGTTAGGAGAGCAGCATGGAACAGTCTCCTCACAGCCCAGCTCTGAAAAGGAACCTTTCCTGCCAACACTGCGATCCCAGACTTGAGCCTCAAGAACTGTAGATGATCAGTTTCTGCTGTTTAAGCCACACTGTCTGTGGTACTTTGTTACAACAGACCTAGCAAACTAACGCAGCTTCCCATGATCCAAACAAGCAGAACAGAGAGCAAAGACACAAACGCCTTGACTTCAGAAGCACTAACCAGGCGCAGACAGGGAAATCTCTGGAAGATGTGAAGAGGCAGCAACCCTTTCTTCCTGCCCTCCCTCCATCCACACCTTCTCTCACTTCCAGGCCAACAGATAAAGCCTCACCCTGGGTAGAGAAAGGAGAGTTGATGAGGGAATAAGAGTCAGATGCAGTACGGAAGGTGTGCATCCTTCCAGTCACCCCCCCCCCCACACACACACACACTAGCCAACTCACCGATGGGGGTGTGTCTGGTGAGGGTACACAAGGGAACCCCTTCAAATGTGAGGACGTGGGAACAGACAGGACCTGTGCTTTGCTTCCTGAATGAACTCCAGGGAGACTAAGGCTGACCCATTGCTATGCATCAACAATGGGGCAGAAACGCCAGCAGAACAGGGCCAGAGGCTATGGGAGTTTCCTGTATTCCTAAAGGGGTGTGGGCAGCCATCCCCAAATACCCAAGGCTCCTGAGTGAGACACAAAAGATTTCTTGGAGAGAGTAAGTCTGTGGGGCCTTAAGACCAGAACAAGGGGACCCCACACGGCAGGGGTCCATCAGAAGCCCATGGCCAGGACTGCGGGAAGCCTGGGAGAATGTCTTGGGGACCAGGAGTGTGTCTGAAGCTGCAGGCCTGCAGAGCACAAGAGGAAGGTGCCTTCTCCCCCACCCACTCCCAGCCTTCAACACGACATTGGCAAATGGGAATTTAGCTGGACATCAGTGTCAATCTCAGAGACACGGAAAAAGTGGGCAAGGAAAATCTTCACTGTAACTCGGTTATAAAACCAGAATTCCTGGGAAGTCACTGAATTTGACTGGGTTTGTCTGCAAATAGCTAGATTAAGTTGTCTGCATCAGTTCAAATGAAAGTTCAAGATGGAAAATATGGCCAGAAATGTGAAAAAATAAAGTTATTTATTGCCCACTATGTGTTTTGTGAAATTAATACTTGTTACATTAGCTATTACTTATTGAATGCGAACTTTAAATGAAGAACTTTATATATACCGTCTCATTTAATCAATAAGACTTTATGATGCATATATTACTATTCCCAATACGTAAAATCAGAGAGATTAAATTACCTTCCCAAGGTCACCCTAATCATCAGTGCAGCCAGCATTTGTATCTGTGCCATTTGTATATGACTCTAAAACACACATTCTTGGGATCAAAGGGAACCATTTGCCTTGTATAGCATTTATACCTATGCATTTTAAACCATATGATGGGAGACCAGCATTGGGCTTCCTGCAGAAGCTGGACTCAGGACACCTGCCCGGGTTATCCCTTCTCCAGCTATCCTGGACAGTGTTTGTGTCCTCACTTCGCTTTCTCACTGTCATTTCTATAATCTTGGCTTCAATTTCTTCTTCATCAGTTTGTTCTGCTCTCTCTGGCTGGAAGATATTTTTCTCGGAGGAGAAGGCTGACGTGCAGCTGAACCTCGTCTGGGAATGCAGCAACCTGGCCTTTCCAGTTTCTTTTATACTGTTATCCTCTCTGGGTCAAAATATCTACCTGCCTCATTCATCCTTTCCTGCTGTGCTCCATTAGTTAATTTTACAAGAAGAGCAATAGGTTTTGGAAAATACTAAACTTTAAAACAAGTGTGAACTGATTCCCCCCAGTCAAGATTAATTTTCTCTTATAACCATAGGTCAATTTTCCCTCCTGTTCTTGGACACGATGCATCTTGGACCATGGGTAAGGTAGGAGTTGGCTCTATTTCCCTTTTATTTTTAGTGGGAAGAGGCTAAATAACATTCATATAGGCACACAGCTGGTAATTTACGGAGTCAGGATTCAAACTTGGGTCCATTTAACTGCAAATCAGTACTTCTCTTTCCCCATCATCTCACCTTTCCAAGGGGATACCACAACTTTCAACTGTATCTGCAAGTTAAAAATCGTGTATCGGGCATCTCCTCTGTGGAAGAATAGCACTCAAAGAGATGTGCACATTTAAAAACCAGGCTCATTTGGTGGTAATACTGTCACACATGTGCAGATTCATGCATAGACACATTTGAGGGGCCACTTTAAACACTGTTGGCAGAGCTTTCTCTTTCTTCCTGACCATCATCTTCCAGACCAGAACTCCCCATATCTGGGGACTTCAGGAAAGCCACTCCATATGCTGTGCCCTGGGAAGTACTGTGATGACAATGATGATTATGTCCACATAGCTGGTGACCATTACTCCCACTCCTCAGGCCCTTCCTTGGGACTCTGTCCAGTCATGGACATGCTTAATTTGTCTGTTAAGCAGCCACTGTCCTCCACAGCTAGATTTTTGTCACAGAATATCTATAGTCTCACATTATTGGTTGAGGGACAGAAGTGGCAGCTTGAAAGATTAGCTGGCAAGTTCTAAGGGATGGTCAATGTAGTAATCATAGCAGAAGGCATTCTCTGCATGTGGAAGTGCTTTCTATAAAGCAGCATACACATATTAGTCATTTACTGCTGCTGCTCTGTCTATATATTATTAACAACATTTTTAGAGTAGGAGAAAGATAGCAGGGCTGCAAATCCAGAGGCTTGGCACCCATTCTAGGACCTCTACTAACTGGCTTTGTGAATTGGAGCAAGTCCTTGTAAGGAAAATATAGGAAAACGGTCAGTGCCCCTCAGATGTTCAGAATCTTGCCAAACATTTGACATAAATATGCACGTGCACCCAAGTTTTACTTGGCTATTGTCTGATGTAGATGTGCGTGGGCACCCAGGTGTCCTGGGTTATGGACTTAAATATAAAGGATGAGTGGCTCTGCTCCATGGGGCCCTCTGCCTTTGGGATGCCCCCAGGGGGGCCATGAGAAGGCTGTTACTGCTGCTGGAGGCTGTTGCCTCAAGCTGTTGTTGCCAGTGCCCCCGGGATGCCCTAAAAGGTGACTGCCGCTGCTTCTGCTGCTACTACTGCTGAGGACTGAGCTCATGTCATCTGCCAATGGCTCCCGGGATCTTTCCCAATTACCTAGCATGGACCTGCTTGTGAGGGGTCTGGTGACCCAGCCTTGCATGTGAGGAGTCTGTGATCCAGTCTGTACAATGGGTTTGAAGGGTCTGAGCCCTAGCCCTGACAATACAAATGGAAACTTAGTATAATTAAAATAATGAAATGTTTTGGTTTTAGTTATGAAATGCCTAGCCATACAATTAGCATAGCTATTGCCTCAACCTGACAACTGGCATAGTTGTGTAACTTTATAGTCATTTACACTGTTTTCTTATCTAGAAAGTAAAAAGCTTGTACAGTACTCAACTAGAAGATCTCTATGGTCCTTTCAAGGGCCTAAAATTATATGGCTGTACATCATTTTTACACTTTCTAGTTGCTTGAGGAAACCCCATGAGTATAATGAACTAGTTTTCCAGAAAACTTTTAATGAGGGGTAGATCTATTAGGAGCCCAGAAGGCAAAGAGTTTTCTTGCTTTTAACATAGTAGATAATTTAAATGCAAGTTGTAGACGGCCCACAGGAACACAAAGCACTGTTTAAAAGCCTATCTGCTTGGGGCCGGCCCGGTGGCGCACTGCTACAGTGTGCCGCTTGGGAGCACGGTGGCACTCCCGCCGAGGGTTCGGATCCCACATACAGACCGGTTCCCGCTCAGAGCGAGGGGCGGGCGCAGCACGAGGGTTGCGATCCCGTTGCCGGTCCCAGTCCGGTACGGGCACGACACTGAGGGTTGCGGTCCGTTGCCGGACACGAAAAAAGACGAAAAGGAAAAAATAAATAAATAAAAAATAAAAGCCTATCTGCTTGAGTTGGAACTTATTTTTGGATGTGGGTTTACCTAACAGACAAATTTGCAAACACACACACACGTACACACATATACAAAGAGAAGATTCTCATATTTGGGATAATATGCTTTTGAAAATATGCAGAGCAAGTTAAATTTTTGCAAATTGAAATATTTGATTGCACAAAGGGAGTATACTAGTTTTTTTGAAAAGGGAAGAAAATCTTGAGTCCTCAAATTAAACAAAATCAAACCAAATAAATACAACTCTAAATTTTTGTCCTTTAAGAACTCATTATTGTTTATTTACTTTGAAAATTAAGATTTTTTTCCTCTGGAGATTTTTAAAAAATAAAACATACCAATAAAGAATTATAATGAAATAATAAAAATGATTTCCACATGCTTTTTATGAAAGGTGTTTATTATTTTAAAGTTACATTTCATGTACAGTAAGTCTGTGGTTATCTGACACTACTCAGCAAAAGTCCTGATTTATAGGCACTGCTATCAAAATTATGTATTCTTACAGCTTTGAAAATACAACATACAAAACTTTCATAAGACCAGCATCTACTCAATAAATATGTTTTTCACTTGGTGATAATACATTTGTGCTTTAAAAATAGTTATCAACTTGTTATGCCTTCAAAAACAAGAAATTACAATAGGTCTTCGAGAACAACTGATCTTGTAGTCTCAAAGCAAAATTAGAATTTTGTGATTTAGGACATTAATGACAAATGAAAACCTTAATAGCTACCAGAAAGAAAAGAAATATTTCTCAAACCAAAAACCAAAAACAATGTCAGACTAATGGAAAACTACTCATGGGTAGGAATAGATCCCAGAAGACAGGGAGAAAATATCTTCAAGGTATAAAGGGAAAATAACTGTCACCCTAGACTTCTATACCCAGCTAAACTATTATTTACAAGTGAAGATGAAGTAAAGGTATTTTCAGACACACATAGACAGAAAGTACATATTCCTACAAACTGGCTGAAAAGAACTACTAAACTATGCAGGGAAGAAGAAAAATGAATTTAGAAAAAAGGACTGAGATAAAAGAAGCAAATTTGTGCAAGGAAATCTGTAAGGTATCTTGATAAATATAATTACTGGGAATACTGATGGTTAAAAAAACACATCGTTTGTCCATAAAAATAAGGAGGTACTTAGTTCTAAATAACATAGAAAACAGAAAATGGCAGGAGGAGTTTCAGAGGGGAATTAAAAACTGGCTAAGGTCCTTGCTTTGGGATGAGAAAAATAAATAAATAAATAAATAAAAATAAAAAAATAAAAGCAGTCAGAATTGCCAACTAGAAGACTGTGGGTGTCAAAAGGACCCACAGCTTGTCATCAGGCTCTCTCTGGTCTTGTTTCATGAGGTCAGGTGAAAACATAACTTCCTGTTCAGGAAAAGGCAGGGAGGGAGGGAGACCACTATGCATTTTTCCTGAATAATCAGACTCACTTTTGGCACCTGCACAGGAGATAGTGTGGCACTGATGTCATGGTTCTCCATCTATTCAGTTTGATGCTTTATGCAGGATGGGATTACTATATACAAAGCAGAGGACTGACATACACAGAATGTCCAGTCATGCGTGTCCATGAAAATGAGGGGATTGGGGCCAGGAAAAGCAAGTCTTGGCTCTATTCTTCCATGAGGGGAGAAGTCCCAACACTCTCTTAAATGGCCTGCTCTGGACTAGGAGAAATTTTCTCCTCTTTTCTCCCAGGTACAGTGTGGAACAGGCTACAGGCACATTTCCTCATGTTAATAGTTCTATCCTAAGCCTAATCACACTTCAGATATGAAGAAAAAAGCATTCCAATGTCCCCAACTCTTTGAGCAGATCAGGAGGGCTCTGGCTAAGTTGGTTAAAGAGAACTCAGAGATGGTTTTCGGAAAGAGAAGTTTCCACTGGATCCTTCCTCACACCTGAAGGAACTAGTCCGTAGAAATCAGAGGCCTACATTTGAGAATAAAATCATAGAAGTACTAGAAGAAAACTTGAAAATATTTTTTATTATCTCAGAGAGAAGGCCTTTCTAAATAGCACACAAAACCAAACCCAGAGCCATAGGACACAAGATGATAAATTTGACTATATAACAATTAAAAATTTTTACATGGCAAAATTCCCTAGAAACAAAGTCAAAAATCAAACAGTAAACTGGGAAAAATATTTGCAATGCATATTACAGAGTGCTAATTTCCTTAATATATCAAGATTTCCTACAAACCAGTAGGAATAACCAACAACCCAGTAGAAAAGTGGTAGAAATGAACAGACAAATTATAGAAAAGGAAATGCTAATGGTTCTTAAATATTGAAAAACAACACTCAATTTCATTCATGAGATGGGAAATGTAAATTGAAATGAGATGCTGGTTTTTTTTAACCAAACAAATTGGCAAAAAGTAAAATGTTCTGTAGGACCATATTGGTGAAAGTTTGGGAGATTCTCCCACACTGTCGTATGTCATTAGTAGGAGTATAAATTGGAACAACCTTTTTGAGGGATATTTTGGCAACATCTATCAAATACACATTTCCTTTTATTCAATAATTGTATTTTTAGAAATTTAATCTACAAACATATTTGACAGGTATGATATTACATATGTTCAAAGATATTTTTGCAGCATTTTTTTTGTAATAATGATTGGAAACAAAGCAAATGTCAATAGGGAACTAGATAAATAATATGTGGCACATCCATACAGTGCACTATTATATAAACATTAAAAAGATTGAGGCTGCTCTGTATGCACTATCTTAGAATTTCCAAGACATATTAGGACCAAAAACCCCAGGTAAACTACACAGTACATAATGTGCTTGCATTAGTACTAAAGTGGAGACCATGCAGGTGAGTGTATTTTTGCATATGCACAGACTGTTTCTAGAAGGATCACAAGACTCTGGCAGTAATGATTTCCTCTAGGAGGGAAGCAACTTCTGGGGGAAAGGGGTAGACACAAAGACTTATTTTTCATTGTTCAGTCTTTTCAACACTTGGGATTTTGTACTGTGTGCATGTATCATCTGCAGGGGAGTTTAAAGATCCCTCTACCCATTTTAGTTCTTAAGTGGAATCTTCAGCTGGGTCTAGGAATCAAACAGGAGAAAAGCAAGGAGAAAAGCACACAAGTTTTATTAATTTTTACATGTACATGGAAACTCTCACAAGGTCGTGAAGACCCAAAGAAGTGGCCAAAGCAGAAATCTTTTGTACTCTTTAGACAAAGAATGATAAATTTGTGAAGAAATGACAGGACAAAGGGATCTGGGCTAGGGGCAGCAAATTCTAGAGAAGTCACTAGGAGATAGACAGGAATGTAAAGCTCATTGAAAATAAGGGTTTCCTCAGTAAGTTTATTTGTACACGTGTTTCTCTGCAACAATTCCCAGTCTCTGGTGATAAGGACAATTTTCTCATCCTGGTACGGGGGAGGCATCCACCTCAAAGGAATTTTTATGGCTCGCGATGTGTAGGAAAAGACAGGCCAGATAGCCCTTTTTGCAACTACAGTTTCTCAAGTGCTTTTAGCTTGAAATAATCAATATATCAAATTGGCATAATTTGGGGTGGATCATCCTTAACTCCTTTATACCTATTCAAATACAATTCTTTTTCTTATGAATTGAGTTCCCCCAGGGATAAGTCAATTGGCAGGATACCATGGGGTGGGTCACGCTATTTCATCCCTTTACTCTGTTTATCCCCTTCGGCTAGAACGACATTTACCCCTCTCTTCTCCAGCTCACTTGTGCCCTTGGAAACCTTCTCCAACAGCCCCATGCCCAGTCTGCATCTGATTCTGTCCCTCACACTCTACCACATCTCCACAGCCCTGTGCGTGCCTCGAGCAGTACTTGGCCCACTTTATTGTAATTGTGTACTTACAGGTTTGTTTCTGGACTGTGTTTGAGTTCCTTGATGGGAGGACTGTGTCATAGTAGACCTTATGGTCCTGGTGCCCAGCATGGCACTGGCACTTAGTAGGCTTCAACAGGAGCCATGGCTGGCTGACTGGATGGATGGAAGGAGTGGTGCCTCTAGAGAATCCGTGCTTGTGGCCAGGGATTTTTGTCTGTTTTGTTCTCTGATGTAACCTTAGCATGCACAACAGGGCTTGGCACCCAGTAGGTATCGATATTTGTGGAATGAATAAACAAATGCCACCTAGAGAGAGAGAAGGAGAAAGAAGGGATTGGCTGGCATAAAGGTGTCTGAATAAGGTGGCAGAGAGGTTCAATAGGAGGAGACCCACAATTTGGGGCAGGGATTCCAGGAAAACCAGCTAAGGACATTGGAGAAGGACCTGGCTTCAAAGCAAAGTTACGTATTTGTCCACAAGAATGATCTGGTAGAGTAATCATATCACCTGGCAATTACACTGCTAGGTATTTACCCATGAGAAATGAAAACATGTCGATGCAAAAACTTGCACATCAATGTTCTAGAAGCATGACTCATAGGAGCCAAAAAGCAGAAATAACCCAAATGTACATCAACTAATGCATAAACGAATTAAATATGGTTTATCCACAGAATGGAATAATATTCTTCAGCAATAAAAAGGAAGAGACACACACGCCACAACATGGATGAACAAATTATACTAGGTGAAAGAAGCCAGACACAAAAGGCCACATATTATGTAATTTCATTCATATGAGATGTCCACAACAAGGAAATTTATAGAGACAGAAAGCAGATTAGTGGTTTCCGGGGCTTGGGAGAGGGAGCTGGAGGAAAACTGAGAGTGACTGCTAAGGGGTAAAGGGTTTCTTTTTGGGATGATGAAAATATTCTAAAATTGATGGTGGTGATGGCTGTACAACTCTGTGAATATACCAAAAACCACTGAATTGTGCACTTTAAATGGATGCATTTTATGGTATGTAAATTATATCTCAATCAAGCTGCTATAAAAAAAATAAGAATGATCTGGGGTTTTCTGGAGACGTGAACCCAGGGGCTAGGCAGCCCAGGCCCACACTGACCAGCACCTGGGCCTCCAGAGCCCTGTCCCCTGGTGGGCTAGCCCAGGGAAGTCATTTTCATGAACTCTTCTACCTTTGAAGCCAGGGCATGGGTCCTGCCAGTGGGTCCTAGGGGCCTTGGCTTCAGAGGGTCCCTTCCCACAGTCCTCAGGGCCAGTCGGGGAATGCTGCTCCTGAGGTCAGGAAGTAAGGAGTACCTGGGACTCCTTTATTTCTTCCCTGCAAAAGCTGAGGGGCTCTCACCAGGTGGGTGTTAGGGGTGGGGGTGGCAGGAGAGACTGGCACAGGCAAGAGAGTATTAAACAAATTCAGTAATTCTACACTTTTTGAGCACTAGCCATGTATGGGCGCAGAGTTATATGTGAAGTAATTGGGGTGCTGTGAAGTACAGGAGCTTCCCCGGCTTGGAAAGCCTCCGAGACATGCCGCAGACAGACGCATAAGAGAACTGTGGAGTGCAGTGCTAAAGCAGTGCTCATGCTGGACGGTAGTCCCCCCAAGATGACCCGGGAGAGGGGCACATTGCCATTCCTGCAAGAAGCTCTATGCCCTGCCTGGAGTGTGCTCCCCCTGACGGGGGTCTGGGGGTAGGGGTGGGGGGCTGAACTGTGGAGCCTGGGGGTCCTGTCCTAGGGTCTGCAATCCTGGAGCCCAGAGTACCAGTGCTGCACGCGTGGGAACCACGGACAGACTGGCTCACAGGTACAAGGCCAGTCTACCAACACCGTGGAACTGCTGTAGGAGCCGAACTCCTGCACGTTCACAGCAAGGCTTCTGCTCCTCGTCTCGAGTCTATAGGCTTCAAGGACATTTCAGCTGATGGATGTAGGCTACTAACAATCCATCCATAGGAAGTGTGTTCCAACTTCCAAGGCAACACATGTTTGGAACCCAACTCCTATGGATTTACACACTTGCAGTAGCTGGTTTCCGGGAATGTCCCTTGAAGTCCTTTAAGGGCCTGAATCACTGCTGGGCTAGACATGATGTAGAAGACTCCCCAGGTCTTTCACATGAAGCTGGGTGCCTGCCTGAAAGACTCAGAACCAGGATGGCCCAGCAGTCTGGAAGTCAGGGGACAAGAGAGCAAAGGGCTCAGGGTCCCGTTTGCCTCTGTGAGTCTGGCCCAGCAGGACTTTGTGATTTCAAAAGGAGATGGGAACTCACAAATGGCAACAGCCCATCGTGATGGCAGAAACAACCTCAGGGCTGGAAACAGAAGCTGAAATTACAGGTGAAAACACTCACAACAAATTCCAAAAATGACCCTTATACGCCCTGGGATGGGGGAGGAGAGGGGAGACTCGTGCTATCTGGTGAAAACAGGGCAACGTGAAAAACACGGTGCAGTCAGGCTGAAAATTAAACAGATGTGAGTTTCTTTAATTCAAAGGCTTAATTATTCTGACGTTTTCCATAACTTAATCTGAACCATCACTTCAGCTTTAATTGTGCATAATGAAATGGATTTTTTACAGTAACTAATATGACAGGAAAAACTGTGAGATGAGAATTGGTAACTTGGCAACTATTGTTTATTCCTTATTTTATTCAACTAATGTATATCGAATATCTACTGTGTTCCAGCCTTGCCACAGTACTATGGATGTCCTATTAAGAAAAAAATAGTACTGTGTTGTTAGAGCACATACTGTGGGCCAGTTTCCTTCACTTCCTTATCTCACATACTGCTTGCTATAATACTGCATGGCAGGTGTCACTTTCCTTGGTTTATACAAGTGAGTGGACCTAGGATTCTGAAAGGTTAGGTAATTTGCCTAAGGTCACACCTATGGTTGTTTTTTTTTTTTTTTTTTGCCATCTAGCTACTTCAGACAGAAACCTATAGCTCTTCCTAAGGGAAAGGTTGTTTGCTATTTTAAGCAGGAAAGCGAATGACCAAAATTGTACTTGTGGGAAATTAAGCTGACAGTTCTCTGTAGTATGCATTGGAGGCTACACAGACCATCTGGGTCAGAGGCAAGGACTTAAGCCAGGAAAGGAGATGGCAGGTGGCACCTTGGAGCCTGGAGGGGCTTGACTGGTGTTTGGATATAGTGAGAGATAAGGGGGATGGCCTTGCTGCCCTAGATTTGGGAAGCAGGGGACACAGTCTGGTGGCTTGACCTGAGACTAGTCACTCTCCATGAGCCTTAGTTTCCTTGTAGGGGGCTATAACCTGTTTATTTAGCAGACTCAATTCAGTGACATATAAACTGGAATGGCTCTGTTTCTCCTCCATTCACTGTTAAATTTCCCTTTCTTCCCTTAACATCTTGCCTTCTGCTCACCTTCAGTTATTCACAGTCTAGGACAGCTAAAAGCTAGAGAGCTGGGAGCACTGGGGTGGGTCCGGCTCCGGCTCCAGCTGCCTCCTCCTCTTTGCCTAGGGGTCGGAAGAGGAAGGGAGGGAACAGAAAGGGGTGAGCTGCCCTTGTGGCTGTCTCTCTCTATTGCTCCTCGTGGCTCCTCTGGCTCATGCTGACTGGCAACTGGTGACCTCCGCGTAGCAGGTGAATGCCACAGGCTGGTTTGCTTGTGGGGCACATGTGTGGTTCTTCAGAATGCCTGTGGGGTCTCCCTGATGGGGAGGTTTTGGCTCCATGGCCTCCCCCTCCATTCCTAACACCAGCCTTGGGTCACTGGGTTCCCCTCCCACCGCAGGCAGTTATCACTTGTGAGGAATGGGAGAGTTGATCCAAGTCTAGCTTCTCCCATTGTGTCCTCTAGTATGTTTCCTGCACCACGAAGAGGGGACAGGCTGCTCCACTGCCATCCTCCCTCTGCCCTGCCATGGCCCCTTCTCTGAGTGGAGGCTGGAACCCAGGCTGTGGTCGTTCCCCCACCATGCCTTGTGCACTGGCACAGGGCTGCACGAGGCATAAAAGCATCGTAAAGGCAACACCTGCACCTGAGGGGCAGGCTGAATCACTCCCCAGTGGGCAGAAGCCTCACAACTCCAATCATCTTCCTGCACAGCCTGCTCTGAAGGCTGGATGGGCTGTGATGAAGGATCGAGTCTCCCTGGAGGAGGGGTCTGGTCCCAGCTCTTGGCTCCTCTCTTTGCAACAAGCATCAGTTAGTTCCCAAGTCTGAGTCCTACTGATCAATTCAGGACAGCAGAACAATTCCCACCACCCGCCCCTGCTACTGGGAATGACAACATGCCTGGTTACAGGGCGATTGAGACCATTATGGGCATACTACGTGTATGTCTGCTTTTACAGTCGTCTCAGTGTCTTGGCTCTTTGCTCTTTTGACTTGTCTTTTGGAGCTCTCTATTGAGACACAGGGTGGAGAAAACGTCTAAGATGGACTTTAAGCTGACCAAGGCTTGTGGATTGGTCTCTTGGGTACCATGTAGTCACAGAAGCAGGTAATCAAGGAACAAACAGTCCTGCAGTGTTTAGAGTTTCCCTTAGTTACCACCAAAGCTTCTGTTTGATTTCTCACATGACAACAGAACCAGGAGGGGAAGCTGGGTGGCTTCTGGAATAAACTTTGGGTGTGAAGTGGATTCAGGGCTTGGATAATGTGTGGAAGTACACACAGAGGTGAACCGTCAGATATGCAGGAGGCAGTCTTTCTCCTGGTTCTCCTGGGTGCCATGTCAGGTAGGAATTCCATTTGCTGTGGAACCTTGCTTGGCCTACCCAGTGTGCATGTTACTACTGTATGATAATGTCCCCAAGGAGGAAATTGCCTCTGGAAGGCCTTGTCCAACTGCAGCTTATCTGCAATGATCAATGGGACAACGCAGCTCCAGGGAGCCTTGGGGGCAGGGGCAGGGGTGCCCTGGAGAATAGGATGCTTAAAAAGCCACAATCCAATCTCCATATAGACTTCACTTTCCCTCTGGTGTTAGCTGGCCAGTCCTAAGTCTTTCCTAGATCTGAGGTTGGGAAAATAATTTTCACAGCAGAACTTTGTGTGCATGTCAAGTCAGTCTTTGTGGAGCCTCCGGCCCCTCTCTTGAACCTTGCAGTGCAATTTGAGTTTGGCAAGTCATTTAGTGGGGAAACCAAGGCACCGAGGGGCTATTCTATTGTCTTCATCTTGAGCCAGAAAATGCATTCTGGCAGAAAGGCCAAAGATTCAACCTAGGGCTTTTATGATCCTTCATCCTCTTTCAGGAGCTTTGAGAATCTTGGATGATCCTTTTAATGTTGTTGGCTTGCATTATTGAAATTGAGCTTTTTAAATTAAATCTTATTTTTGAATAGGTAGTTTATGCATAATGTATGGAATTCAATCATGTTAAATTTGCAGATTAATTTAGGGATAATTTACATCTTGATGAGTCTGTAGTAAAATACTGCTTACAGGAATATCTGGTACATAGTAAATGCTAAGCAAATGTGAGTGATTGTTATTTATGATGTTGAGTCTTCCAAACCCAGAAACAGGGTTCTAGATTCTTGTCCGAGTGCTCATTTGGTTTCCTCAGAAGTATTTTAAGGTTTCCTTCATACAGGTCTTGCACATCCTGACTATGGTTATTTCTAGTTTTTTTCTTTTACTTTTACTTTTTCTTACGTTTGTAAATGAAATCTTTCACAATTTTGTAAATTTCTTCCCTTATATCTTTAATTGATAGTTGGATAACGTATAGGAGTCTATTAATAAATTACCCTATTGTTTGCTATGGTTTTTCACATGATTTTCATGCAATTTCCAGGTTTGAAAATAATGAACATTTATGCTCTTCTTCTATTTTTATATCTCCTATTTTTTTTTTTTATCTAATTGCCGGGCCTGTACCTTCAGATCTTTGTGAAATCACAAGAGCATACACTCTCGTCTTGTTCCCCATTAAGCGTGATGCAGCTTTTGGTGTGACATAGACTTGATTTTTGTGTTGAGATAGCTTTATTTTTATTATTTTTAGGGTATTTATGTCTATATCGAAATGGATTTTTAAATCAAATCAAATGCTTTTTCAAGATCTGCAGAAATGACCATTTAATTTCCCCCTTTGATGTGTGAATAAGATAACTAAGTAAGTGGGTTTCCTAACATTGAGCCTTCTTTCATCCTGGGCTTCTAGACTCGGCAGAGGGTAGGAGGAACTGCAACTGTGAAGCAAGCTCTGAGCACTTCAGACACTCACTCGAAGTAAACATTTGAGATTTTCTCAGACATAGAGGCTCTTAAGGCCATAATCATTTGAGTTAAGAGGTGACATTTATTGTCATTGGAAGAAGAGTGAGGTTAAGGAGAACCCAATGTCTCATAGTGAACACTGTCATTGGGATATTTATCACCAGATGTGTGAGAGGAACAGATTACATAGGTTTGCAAGAAATATTTGCAATTTCTTATAAAAAAATGGATTCAGATCCCTCCCTTCCCAAAAGACCATGCACTGCGCCATGCTTCTGTTTCTACAGCTTAAATCCTAGTTTTTGGAAGAGCTGCTGTGATGCAGACTGTTTCCCTCCGACTTTTTTTTCTGTGTCTGAGAACCTGAGCATTACTAACCTGCCGGAACACCAGGTTACAGAGGTTTGGGGCTGGGAGTGGGGTGGCGGGGAGAGGCCAGCACTTGCCTTCAGGCATCATACTCTCAAATAAAGTAATATACTCACACTATCCTCTTTCCTTTCATTTGGTCTAACCCCTGTGCTTCTTTCAAGGCCCAACTCAAGCCCTGCCTGCCCCCTGGAGCCTTCCCAGGCTACCCTAGCTCTTGGTGAGCCCTCTGCTGCTCCTGGAGCTGCTCTTGCCTGCACACGGACTACATGCCAAGAGCTTAGTAACACAGAATAAGTACTCAACTGAGGTAGCATGAGCTATCACACTGTAACTCATCTGTTATGTGTCTGTCCTGTCCTCTCACCTGGAAGGTCAGCCCCGCAATAACAGCTTTCATATCTCTTATTGCTCTGTGGGTCCTGAGTGCCACAAACACAGACGGTATCCAAGGAATATTTGTTTTTGTTTATCATCACTGCTCTTTGAGTCTGGCATTTTTTTCCTTCACATTTACTGATACCCCACAATGCACAGCTTTAGATCTTCTGCCTGCTTAATACGGACATTTAAATTAGCATTGGTGCTTTCCACCTCCTATTAAGATGAGGGAAGTGAAAGTTTCCCTTTGTAAAGCAATAGTGTCCCATTCCAGCAATGGCTTATAAAGGAAGGCTCCACAAGTATGTACACTGGACAAAATTCTCACTTGTACCAGTGGAAAAGAGTTGAGACAGTCTTCTGGATCTATCAGTACCAAAGGGTCATGTGTCCTTCTTAGAAGGTAAGGGAACTAGGAAAGGATTCTTGGAATATTCAAATCCACTACATGTGGAAGCTGTCCACATTTTGAAAAAGCCTCCAGAGAACTAGCTTTTAAATTACTCTCATGGAAATGAAAATGCCAGGATGTTTAATAAAAGAAAGATTCCTTAGGAACTGGAAGATCCACATGAACATGAAAAGGCACCAAGTCCACTGATCTGAGTTTTGTTCATAAGCATCAGGCAAGAAGCTGTCATGGTCTCTCTAGAAAGTCCCCCAAGCCTGTCATCTGGGCCTGGTCCTCTGCTCGGCAGTGTCAGGAAATCAAAAAGAGGCCCAAGACTCAGTGTCTTATGCTCCTTGAAGAACTCTATGCTCTCACCATTTGGAAACACAGGAAGATATAGTCCATTTCCAGAAAGTCTCTCTGTCAGCCAATCAATGCTATATATGGGGCCCAAAAAATGTGGTGAAAGTTTTTTACTTTTTCTATCATGTCGCATTCCTGTTCAGCGTCGACCTCAGAAGAACAAAGGGCAGCCCCTCCTCTCGGTTTCCCCTCTCTCTTCCCTGCCCATGGCAACCTGGTTGTCTTCCTCTCCGCCCTGCCCAAGCACTCAGTCACTGGAATCCACCTGCTTTTCACCTCTGCAAAGTTGGAAGAGGTTTGAAAGAAACCAGCCCTTCTCAGGCCAGCCCCAGAGTGATGCTCCAAGACAAACACATCTTTCTCTTGATGACTATGACCTTGTGTCATGTACAGAATCACTAGTAGAGTCACCTTCTTTTCTCCTGTGTCCTATTAAGGACTCCCTTCTATTAGCCTGGCATGGGTCGGCACCCCCAAAAGGGGGAGGGTGAGCATCCCATTCAGGAAGGAACAAATTGTGGAAATTAAAGAAATAGGAAGAAGTTGCATGTACTGAAACAACACATTCTGTAATGCTTTATAGTTTATCAAATACTGTATATGCATTTTCTTATACGGTACCTACTACGTATACTACCTACTACGGTAGCAGGCCTGGTACTAGCCTGAGCTGTTTGGGGAAGTTCCTGCACTGCACTGACCTCTGGTCAAGGAATGACGCACACTGATTAATAGCGTTGCTTTGTAACCATGGATCCTAGGAGTTTCTGTATGGTTTGTACCAGCTTGTAGGCATTGCTTACTGGTAACAGTGAGATTGATGATTTGCACCTGGTCTTGATGAGGGCCTTGGGGGGGGGCTCTGCTGTTGAGGCTGGTTATGTAGCAAGAATGTGCCTAAAGCAAAATAGAAAAAAATCCAGCAGAGACTCCATTTTGAGCTCCGTGATTCCAAGGTATTTGTGCATACGGAGGTTCCTGATCCGAGAAAGTGCATCCTGCCATCCCTTAGAGAAAAGAAGACAACGGGAACCTGCACCTGGCCTCTTTGTCTCTCTTGCTGAGGCAGCCTTCAGCTGTGATACATAGTCTTACTTTAATGTTGTTGCTATACTGTATCTTTTTTCTGCTATAAAACTGTGGACTGGTAAGCAATGTCATTTGGGTCCTGTGAGTCTTCTTTAGCAATACAACCCTGTTTAATAGCCACTGTTAGGGTAGAACCACAGCCCTGAGAGATAGAATTGACAGGGATCCCCAGAGAAGTTAAAGGACCAGCCCAAGGTCACACAGTCAAGAAGTGGCAAAGCTAAAGCTTGAAGCAAGGGCTCTGATTCCAAATCCCTTGCTTTTTCACAGCACTCTGATTCTTCACTACTGTTTTGATCAGGTACTAGAGAACATGAAGAGGTATTTATTGAATGACGGTCTCAAGCAAGTCCTGCTTGTGCATTGAATGCAGAGCTATAAGTTAGAGCAGCTGCATCCTCCGAAGGAGAAGAAGGTGATGTCACTCCACATCCTTGACCCGCTTTCAGTGTCAGGGGCCCAGGGTGGCCAGCTTCCTCACTGTTACTAAGGCTATGGAGGCCTTGATTATCCCAACATGGGCTCCCAGGATGAGGCCCCTTGGTTCCTTTCTGGAAAGGCAGTGATTCAAGGGAAACAAGGAGCACATCATGCATCTGGATTTCAACCACAAGCGAGATGTTTCAGTGGGCTCAGCGACTGATAATAAATCTTTTGTGTGCTTTTTCTCTCTCAAAGTGTACGCTTCAAGCATTTCTAATTTGATTCTTAATTAAGATGCATGTGTAAGTCAAATTCCATTAAAGCCACCTTCTTACTCTCCAGCACTCAGACCACCAAAGAAAGCCTGGAAGACTGGCCTTGGAAGGAAAGTGTCTTATGCAGAGCCACCTCCAGCCTCTGACCTTCCTTCTGTCACAGAGCAGCCGGGTGCCTGTGGGCATGAAACTTAAACTTATCTTCATAATGAATGGGTTAAACATTTTGTGTATACTGTATCTTACTAATTCCTCTATTTTTAGGGTGTGGTCTCTGTCTTATTATTATTATTGCTATTGCTATTACTACTTTTTAGTAGCAAGGAAGCTGGAGGAACTGGGTATCGAACCAAGAGTTGGAGTTCCCAGCTTGGCTACCTTTCTTAACAGTGTTCCCAGGGTGTCTGTCTTAAAGGTTTTAGGATTCAATTGTACAACACTAGCACACATGGCCTTGCTCTGGTAAGAGAGGCCACCAGGAGAAGAGTAAAACATTTCCAGCAAGAATATCAGCAGAAAGTGCTTACCAAAGGACAGTGTCAGGCTTTAGCTCTACATGGAACAGACAGTTCTCAGTAGAAATTGCTTGAAGAACGCTGGGTATATCCTTCTTCCAAAATATCTTCCTCATTGCCACTCAAAAGATGAGCATGCCAGGATGTCTGTGAGGAGCTCTATAAATTCAGGAGGCAGCATGGAGCTGTCCTTGGAGTCAGATGCCTTGGATTGGAATGCTGAATCCTTCATGCATTTAGTCTCTGAGATCCAGGTCTTAGCAAAGTTATGATCAATGCAACAAAATCAATGGATACACTCCCAGCAAAGCAAACCATGAGCTGTTGGCAGGCAATATTTGGGGAGCACGGCTTCTCTGGGCTCCTCAGTTCTCCAAAGTAGATGCACTGAGGTTGGTGGCCACAGAAAGTGATCTGCCCACCCAGGATGAGGCTGTGCAAAACCCTAGTGGAGCTTAGCAAGCCTCCCATACCTGAGCTCACATGCAACTCATACTGCAGCACAGTTCTTCATGTTCCAAAAACAGCCTCTTAAAGAACATCATCCAGATCTAATATCTGGGTCTAAAGTCCAATTTTTTACCAGCCCCCAAAGCCATGTTGCTGCAGTGTTCCCAGGTCATAGAATAACCACAAAGCATTACATGTGCATGGTCATGTGACAGGCATGGAGCAACCAGCTGTGGGTAGTAGGTATGTGCCGTCTGTTATCTACAGGATCTATAGGCAGAGAACCAGGGCCCACCATGGCCACTTACTGAGTGTGGAATCTCAGGTGTGTGAAATGGTGACAGCAATACCTACATAGCAGGATTGTGTTGGGCGAGGATGAGGTCAGGCAGCAGGGCAGCTAGCACAGTGCCTGCAGAGGAGGAGCTTGGTGAATGCAATTGGTTACTTACTCTAGTCTATTCATTTGGCCTGGGCACTTCCTTACCCAGTCTGTTCTTGAGAAAAACATAGCAAGTTATACTTTTGCTTCTTGACTGGAGGAGCACCATCACTGGGGAAGGGGTGAGAAGGCGGGGGCCTACGAGACAAGTTGCCAACCTTTCATTTTGCTGTGGCTGTCCTCGTGTCGCTGAACAGTGAGGAAACACTCTCATGAACAGCACGGGGGGGTGCCCTGGTGACTTTCATTTGTGGAGAAAGAGAATATGAGGGAATTATGCCTTAAAAAACTCAGCACACCAAAGCAGTTGACTGTTTTGCTCATTTTGAAAACCTATTTTTGTGGGAACTTTTTGTCTCTAAGTACTCCAACATACTATTTTGCTCCTGGTTTTTTATCACCAGAATGATATAATATTAAAGTCAATTTTAATAGATTAAAAAAACCTATTCATGTTCACATCACCCTAAACTTCAGCCGTTTTGGTATTTCTGAGTCCTTGCACAGTCCTTGTCTATAAAACTTCGTAATTCTGCAGGCAACAATAACTTCTGCATTATCCATTTCAGTCTCTAAACTAAATAAGATGATTTAAATTTATGAAAGCTTGTGTCCATGAATGTGCTTATATTTTAAGTTTTCCTACATTTCCATTTACTGTCTTGCACTGCACCGCAACTGAAATAAAAACATCCTCTGACAAAACTTAACATTTTTCAATGGCTTGTTTCTAGAAATTTTTACACCTTTCAGTAGGAAAGATCTTTCTACTATCCTTCCCCACCTCTGTGCCCCCAACCTTTCCAGGTTTTTGTCCCCAGTGGCTGATTGTGGCCAAGATCAGGAAGGTGGCCAGAAAGTAGGACCTCAGTATAAATCTTGGCTTTGCTATTTATTATTTGCTGTGTGCCTTCCAGCTCAGTTTCCTCATCTGTAAAACGATGACATTAATACCTATCCAAGAGGGTTACTTTAAGGAGTAGATGAAATAAAGGATTTTACATTATGCACTTATTTGGAACATTAGATAGAAGGTCATTGCATTAGTTTGCTAGGGCTTATGTAACAATTTACCACAAATTGGGTGGCTTAAAACAGCAGAACTCAGTTCAGGAGATCAGAAGTCTGAAATTAAGGTGTCTGCAGGGGATTGATTCCTTCTGGAGGCTCTGAGGAAAAATCAGTTCTGTGCCTACCGCCTAGCTTCTGGCAGGTGCTTTCCATTTCTTGGCCTGTAGCTGCATCACTTCAATCTCTGCCTCCATTATTTCATGGTCTTCTTCCCTCTGTGTGTGTCTCTGTGTCCTGGCTTCTCCTTATAAGGACACTGGTCACTGAAGTTAGGGCCTACGCTAATCCAGGATGACCTCCTCTTGACTTAACTAATTACACCTGTAAAGACTCTGTTTCCAAATAAGGAACATTCTGAGGTTCTGGACATGAATCTTTGGGGGATACTATTCAGCCCACTACGGTAACTATTGTTATGGAAGCAGGTAAGAACATGGCCTGTTCCTCTCCACTGTACTGGCAGTCTTGCAGAGTGTCATGGAGACCTTAGAATGGTCCCAAGGCTTTCCTTTTTTTTTTTTTCTGAAAAAAGCGCACTTTTTCTGAAATTGTAAAATTCCCCATCTGTGATGCAGCCAACCCCAATTCACATGCCCTCCCTGACTGTCTCATTTCCTTCTCTGTGAAACCAGAATTAATCTATCAGTCAAGAAGTACTGGTCGACCCTCCACATGGTGCCTGTAGCATCCAATAACAAATAATTGTCCTTGAGATTACTAATAGACGTGGGGAGATCTCCACGATTTTGGAGTTCTCCAGTCCTGCACACTCAATTCTCAGATGACCTCATGGATCAAACATTGACACAGAGAAGGAAGATCAACTCTTGTAAATTCCCAGGCCCTTGCAAGAGAGGATTACCAGTTTAGGTCCTCCAAGTGCATGTGTATCTCCTAAGGCATCACATTCCTCTTTCCCTAGCTCTTCAAAAAGGATGGCAGAACAGAGAAGGGAATCAGGGAGACAAGAGAAAAGCAGCAGCTTTATTTACTGAATGACAGAAGCAGCTTTCCTGGTTGTTTGGTGGTGGTTGTTTTCTCGCCTCCCAGAAGATCTCACATTTCCTTTTCTAGCACTTGGCAAGAGCATTCATTTTTGGGAAGTAACTAGGTCCCATCATTGCCTGAGCCATGAAGCCACAGACCTAACTATTAAGTTCCTATTCTCAGCCAAAGGCTTCGTGTTCATGTCATTTTGCATCCTTTTTAAATCCACAGGCGGAGAGGCACTGCACCTAATCCACTTACCTGCTACAGGCAACGTGACAGAGAATTCTCCACCCGAGACTTTGGTGCACAAGTTCTCTGTGAAATTATCAGCATCCCTGTCACCTGTGATTTCAGGGTTTCCCCTGATAATCAACTCAAGTCCCCTCACTGAAGCCTTCAGAGTGAATCGGTTGTCAGGCACCGACTTCGAGGTGAGCAGAATCTTACTCCCCCTGGAGTTGTCTGCAGAGAGGTGGTCCTGATGACGGGCGTGGATGGGACTCTAGATTCAGTGATCATTTCCTCCGCTTTCCCTGGTTTAATCTTCCCTTGTGTGGGATCCAGAGGTCCTATGTGGGGCGTCCCAGAGCTGTCTGTGCTAGATCCCCTATGGCCTCCAGACCACCTCCACTTAATACAGCCCACATGAACATTGTGCTCAATTTGTTACAAATGGGAGGTTGTTGAAAGCGCTTTGCATGTGGTTGTTGTCTTGTAGTCCCTCAAAACATGAGGATTGTATTTGTATTATTACTCCCTTTTCTCAGATGGGGAAAATGAAGCACAGAGAGGTTAACTAATTTGCCCTGGATTGCACAGCTAGTAGGTAGCTGAGCAGAGATTGGAACCCAGGCAGTCTGGCTCTAAAGCTCTCATTTTAAAAAATAGCTTGCTTTATTGGAGGTATGTCACAGAACATATAATCCACCCATTTAAACTGTACAATTCAGTGTTTTTTGAAATATTTACAGAGTTGTGCAACCATTACCACAGTCTAATATTTTTATCACTCTGAAAGAAAACCCTTGACCCATCAGCAGTCACTTCCTATTCTCCTGTATTTGCTTTCCATTTTAATAGATTTTCTTATTCTGGACATTTTATATGAATGAAATCATATAGTATGTGGTTTTTAATGACTGGCTTCTTTTACTTAGAATAAAGTTTCAAGGGCCACCCATGTTGTAGCATGTGTCAGTAGCCCATTCCTTTATATGGCTGAATAATATCCCGTTGTATGATGTCCCACCTTTTGTTTACCCATTCATCAAGTGACAGACATTTGGGTTGTTTCCACTTGAGAGCTGTCATTCTGAGCCTTGATGGTCTACCGCCTTTCACCACGATGGCTCTGCTCCTTCAAATTGCCTAGAGGTTCCAGAGCACATCCACATATCTGATCTCTTGGTTGTTACACATAACATGAACATCATCATCACTCACCTTTTTTATTCCTATTTATAGATATAAGAGAACAGAGAGACAGCAAGGTTAAATGACTTTTCCAAGATCACACAGTTGTAAAAGATGAAATAAGAACTCAGGTCTTCTGATTTCCAGTCCCAGGCTCTTTCTCCTATATTGTCACTCACATCTATTGCCATTTGATGAGCTCCCAAACCCTTCTTCATGGGACCCACATTCCATGTGGTTCAAGCAGGGCTGCCAGTCAAGGAAGAATTCCATCCTGTTCCTGACCTCTAGAAATGCCAAATTTCTTAGTTCCTCAACTAATCTAGGCTCGTGCGTTCAGTGTATTTCCCACTCCTGTGCCCTCCTGGTACCACTTCTACAGCTGCCCAGGACTGTTTCTTGGTACTAGGATGGGCCAGTTTCACAAGTCCTAAAGCTCCTTTTAAGAATCATTTGCTTCTCCCCAGAAACTACCCAATATCACCAACCATCCCTCCAAGAAGATCCTATCTTCCAACCCAAACTGCTCACAAGAGCCACTCCTTCTGCCTTCCAAATTTGACAATGCCATCTCTGTGGCAGAACCTGGCTCCTCCTTGGGTAGCCTTGACACTCTGGAGGATGACAAGCCTAGCGATGAGGTTATTGGGTCTCTGGACCAGAGCTCAGGTCACTGTTGGCCTTGGGACTCAGTTGTGCTCTCTGAGGGTGAACTCCAAATTGTGCAAGAGGCCAGGACTTCCTGCTTTGGGATACAGCTGCTGGAACTTCTGGTGGTGGTGGTGAGGAGGATTAATAATAATGATGACAATGATGATGATGGTAACAATTCACATTTACAGAGCACTCACCATATGCCAGGAATTCCCCTAAACATTTGGTGAGTTCATTCCTTTAACCCTCATAACAATTCTGTGAGGTGGTCTACTCATTTTTTTGCATGTTAAAGGTGGGAAAACTGAGGCATAGAGAGGTTGAGTAACTTGCCCCAATTCACATAGCCTTGAGACTTGCCTTCAGGCAGGCTGGCCCCAAGAATCCTCGTTCAGAGTACCCCTATGCTTTACTGGTTCCCTATTGCCCAGCAAGAGAGATGTCAGAGCCTCATTCGGCCCCATGAGGCTCATTACGGGTCAAGGGGTTTTCTCCTGGAGAAGCACGAAGAAGGATATCTCTGAGAGGCCAGGGAGGAGTAAAGACAGGAGATCTCTGAGGTCCTGCATAGGTGGGACCTGCCTCTCTTTGATCTGCCCCTCTCTGAGCCTGACTCCCCTCTTTTCCCATCTTCTGTCATGAGCACTGTTGACCTGCAAATTTGCTCAGCCTTGTCCAGAATGACTTCAAACTTAACATGCCTGAAGCCATACTTACTGTCTTTCACCCAGACTCTGCAGCCAGATAGTCTGCAACCAAATTGAGGCTCCACCACTTCCAGCTGTGACCTTCCCCTCCCTGTCCTAGTCTCCCTATATGTGAGATGGAAGGAAGTTCTACCAACCTATGGTTGTTGTGATGATTAAATGAAATACTCCACAACATGGCTTGGCAAGAGCCTGGCACATAAACATTTAATAAGTGCTGGTAAGAACAAAAACAAAAACAATTTTCCATTTGTGTTGATAGCAACTCAATTATTTTGGTTCCGAGATATAACATTTTTGGACCCTTTTTTGAGTGTTCTATTTCCTCCTCTAGGGTGTTGGAGCTAGTTGCCAAGGAGAAGGAACTGACAACAGGCGATATTGAGATAAAGGATCTATCCAAGCTTGGGGGTCAGGAGAGTGCTCCAGGCTTAGCAGGAGGCTAGCGTATAAGTCAGGAAATAGAGAGGACCATCTCGACAGAAGGGCCTGCTCTCGTGGACACACATTCCTTAAACAGTTTTTGACTATATGGTGATAATAAAAGTCACCATTTGTAGAGTGCTTCTCAGCGCCAGTGTTCTAAGTACTTCCTGTGGATTAGCTCATTCAATCCTCACAACGACCCTACAAAGTAGGGGCTATTATCTTCATTTTACACATGGGGAATCTGAGGCACAGAAAGTTAAGTAATGAGAAGGCTGGGATTTGAAGTCAGTCTGGCCCCACAGTCTATGCTCTTGATCTTGGTGTTGTGTTGCCTCTCACCTACCACGTGCCAACCACAGAGATCAGATCATCTCTACTTACGTGGCTCCCAGGCTGGTCCTGTTCACTGTAGACACAAGACTACCTCTTTTCCCTCTTAATCTTCCACCATTCGTTCTCTCTCCACTGAATGCGCTCATTCATATCAGTGGCTGTCTTCTCTTTTCTCAACCAATCTAGAGCTTGCAAAGTCAGACACAATACCCACCACCTCCTCCATGAAGCCTTTCCTCACTAAACACAGCTCACAATGAACTTTTCTTCCCCGATTTTGCATGGTACCTTAGCCTAGCTGTTGCTTAGAATACCTTGTATTGTACTTGGATGGTTTAACAAGAATTATTTCCCTAACTACAATCACAAGGACATAAAATTAGGGAAAGGTAAGGGGACTTTCCCAAGGTCATACGGAAGTTCAATGGTGAAAATGGGATTGGAGCCAAGTGCTCTCTTCACAACAGGATGCTGAATGTCTCACCCCCGTCCCCAGGTGTATTAATCACCAAAATTTTCTTGTAGCATAATTAAGGAAATGAAATTTAGTTTTTGATGACCCCAAAGGCTCTGAGCCTTCTGGGCGTTCCAGGGGTTAAGATGGTAGTGGGATGTGCCTGTAGACATGAGAGGTCACAGGCTGGCCTCCCTACCATAGGGACCCTCCTACCATAGACCACCAAGGTTCCTTCTGGCAACATCTCTAGATCCTGGTGATGTCTCTTTGGCCCTGGTTATTGGTGTCCCTCCCACATCTCAAAATACTTATAGTGCAGAGGACAAAAGCTCCTGACAATGGAAGAATGTGTGGAAAGGCACACAAAAAACCAGTCTGTTCAGTGAGTAAATATCATTCCTTTAAATAATAATAACGATAAACTGCAGATGCATCCTTCTTCTCTTCTTTATTCTTGGATGTGGCCTGGGGAAAATTAGAATGAAGTGATGAGCCAAGACATAACAGCAGTCCCAGAGAAGTGCAGCATCCTTTCTTAATGATGAGGAAATCCAACTATGCTCAGGGTAGGCAAGGAACTTGTCTAGGAGTCTACCCCCAAGTAGTGGTAGGCTTTTTAATCTTCAGGCTTTCCAACTTCAGTCAATTGTACCACGATGTCTCCTCAATATTTTTCTTTCTCATGAAAAGCTGCATCAAACATAGGAATTCCTTTAGTGAAGTTGCATGGGACTTATGTCGGAAGGACTAAAGCAAAACAACTGGTTCCTCTGACAGTGAGTGAAAGATGATCCCCAGGATGCTGGTTGCTTCCTTCCTAGTAATATCTCTTGCAAAATGCATGCACACAAAACAGATTTCTTTCACATGGTTACTAAGAATTTTGCATTTTGTTTTAGGTTGTCACCACTGGGAAGGAACAGCTAGATTTTGAAACAGGACCAAACATATTTGATTTGCAGATTTATGTTAAGGATGAGGTTGGCGTCACAGACCTGCAGGTCCTGACCGTCCAGGTAACAGATGTGAATGAGCCGCCTCAATTTCAAGGCAACTTGGCGAAAGGTAAGATACATTGGGGTGTGCAAAGCAGCCCAGATGGTGGCATCCGGGAGAACCCTGGGGGACAGAGAAAAACAGAAAAAGTAAACAAACAAGCAGCTGTTTCCCTGGAAAAGGCAGCTGCTTAATGAGCAGGAAACAAATGAATGTCCTCCAGCTCAGCATTCCTGATAATGATGTCCAATGGCTTACAAAGCCCTTCACGTCCATGATTTCTCTTGGTCCCCTCCCAGTCCAAGGGAGGAAAGTGAGGCTTGGGGATCATTCTGGAGGAACTTGGGCTTTTCCCATCAAAGGGTCATCACTGTGCACTGTCGTCATTGACCGACTTGTTCGTTCTCCCCAAGGACTCCGACTCCTTGGGGGCAGCACGTGTCCAGGGGCTGTTAGAGTAGAGACAATATAAGGGACAGGAGCACAGGGTAACTTCCTACATGATCGGGCCCAAGCTCATGGCTTTGAACACCATCCATATGCTGACAACTCCCGTGTCTAGTGTTCCAGTCCAGGTTTTCCCCTGAACCTCCAGCTGGAATATCCATCCGTCTTACCCAACATCTCCACTTAGATGGCTAATAGACACAACAGACTTAAGGTTTACCCAAACCAAATTCTTGACTCCCATCCTCCCCCCACCCCCACTCAATCTACTTCTCTGGCATCTTTCCCATTTTAGTTACTGGCAACTTCATCTTTCCAGTTGCTTGGGCCAAAACTTCGAGTCATCCTTGACTCTACTGTCTTTTGTGCCCAACATCAAGCCCATTAGGAGATCTTGCCAGCTTCTAAATATACCCAGAATCTGACTCCTCCCTAGCATCTCACCACTACCACCATTGTCCCAGCCACTGGTCATGCCCCCCCCCGGGGATTATCACCATGGACGGCTAGCTGGCCTCCCAGCATCTGCCCTCACCCCCTCTGGTCTGCTCTCCATACAGCAGGCAGAGGGACCCGACTAAAACTTCAGTTCCATCAAGGCACTCCTCTGCTTAAAACCCCATGACAACGTCCCATCTCACTTGCAGGAGAGCCAGAGTCTCCTTAGGCTCCATGAATCTGGAATGCTCCCCGACACCCTCACCCTCCCATATCCCCCCTCTCCTCCTCTCTCTCCCTTCTCCCCTCTCCCCTGCCCAGCAGCACTGGCCTCCTTGCTGATCTGTGAATGCCCCAGGCACGATCCCACCTGGTGTCTTCGCATTTGTGTTTCTGATGCCTCTTTTCTGTCCTCTCCTCCCCCATCTCCACAGCTCTTCCTCATTTCTTTAGGAATCGTGACTCAAATGTCACCTCCTTGGTGAACCTTCCATTGTCACTATTTTTTTTTTTCCCTTTTTGTCTTTTTTTTTGTGACCGGTAACCGGATCGCAACCCTCGGTGCCGCGCCCATACCGGGACTGGCAACAGAATCGCAACCCTTGGTGTCGCGCCCGCATTGCGCTCAACCAGTGAGCGGACCGGTCTCTATATGGGATCCGAACCCTCGGCGGGAGCACCGCCACGCTCCCAAGCTTCGCACTCTACTGAGTGCACCACCAGGCCGGCCCGTCACTATTTTTTTTTAATGAATTTTATTGTGTATATTTAAAGGATACAACACAATGTTGTGAAATACATATAGATGGTAAAAAGGTTACTATAGTGAACCAAATTAACATATCCACCATCTTGCAGTTACCCAATTTTTTTTTTTTTGTGGCAAGAGCAGCTAAAATCTATTGATTTAGCACGAATCCCATAGACAGTACAATTTTGTTACCTGTCGTCCTCATGTTGTCCATTAGCTCTCTAGACTCGTTCATCCTGCACATCTGTTACTTTGTATCCTCTGACCTGCATCTATCTCCACATTTCCTCCCTCCCACCCGGCAACTGCTAACTCCCTGCCACTGTCCTCTATCTCTGCATGTTTGATTTCTTTTTTTTTTTTAGATTCCACATATTAGTGAGATCATGCAATATTTTTCTTTCTGTGTCTGGCTGATTTCCCTTAGCATAATGTCCTCTAGAGCCACTCTACTTAAAATTGTAACTCTACTCACAACCATGTTGTTAATCGACAACAGAGTGATAATGTTTCTCATGAACACACACAAATTTTACTTACTTATTTTATTGTCTATATCATCCCACTAGCATAAAATCTCCATGAGAGCAGGGTTTTGTCTGTTTTGGGAACTGCCGTACTCCCAATGTGTAGATCAGTGTCTGGGACGTGGTGCACACTCGGTAAAGGTTTTTTTGAATGAAAGCATGAGCAGGGATACAAAGTGAATGAAAGCACAAGCTTGGATGTAAGACTACCTGGGTTTGAATTTTCATTCTACCATTTACTCTCTGAGACAACTTTGTAACTTTTCTGAGCCTCGGTTTGCCCACTTGTAAAGTGCTAATTACTCAAAAAGAATAGTTACAATACCTACTTTATAGGGCTGTTATGAAGATTAAAGGAGAAAATGTACGTTAAGTCCTCAGCACAGTGCCCCTAAAAGAGTGACTTACTTTTAACACTCTCAGTCATCTCTCAGAAAGAGATGCTGGAGCAAGAGCATGCAGTCCCTCAGGCAGGCTGGCCATGCCAGGTGGCACCGCCTGCTCCTCCCCACCTCGCCAAGAAGGACTCTGAAGTGGATGAAATCGATCTGGGCCCCTTCCCTGAGCCTCTGTAACCTCCCCCAGCCGATTCCATCTCTTCTCTGTTCCACTGTGAGGCCCCCTTTTTCAGCCACTCATTTCTGCCGAGATGCTAAGTGCACTTCAGAGGGTTACCTTAACGCAGTTTTGGAGGAATTTGCACATCAAGGTGGATCTGGAACATGGACAGCCTCACTCTAAAGGTTTCTACCTATAGCTGCTTCCCAACTCTCTGCCCTTATCATCTCCGTCTTCCCCCACAAATAACAGCACCCTAGGCCACCTTTCAATGGAGGAAATAAGTGAAGACTTGACACCAGCTTGGACCACCCTAGCACGACATTAATTCCCATAAATGGGTCCACTCACGGAAGCTGCCAGTGGTCCTCCTTACGCCTTGATTACTGCTTCCCTCCTCCCGTGGTGCCAGTGCACTAGGTTCCCTTTGGTTGTGTACAGCTGCCTGGTGTTAAAAATCCCCTTTTATTTTATCTAATAAGTGTTTCTTATTCCACTTTGGACACTAATGTAGGTCTAGACCTCTACATAGTCGAAGGAGCAAACCCTGGATTCATTTACCAGGTTGAGGCCTTCGATCCGGAAGACACAAGACGAAACACACCCCTCAGTGTAAGTCTCCTCATCAAACTGGAGAGGTGCTTGTCTATGCTGGCTTTGACACAGGAGCCTGGTGACTCGGTGCAGTGGGTTTGGACAGTGACAATGGGGGGAATATGCTGTTCCATTTCCAAAGCATAGAGTATAGGGCATGGTTGGAACGGGTAAGAGGGCTCTGCAGACAGACACCCCAGATTAGATGTGTGGCTCTGGGTGATCTCAGACAAGGTCTTAATCTCTCTGAGCTTCAATTTCTTCATCTGTAAAATGGGAAGAATGATAGCCCCTCCCACAGTAGGGAGCTGTGAGTATTAAATAGATAATGCATGCAAAGCCCCTTAGCATAGTGCCTGGCATATTGGAGCTGCTCAGTGTTTTAAAAATCTAAGCTGGTAAAAATCCACATATTATTTTTAAAGTAAACATTAAATGTACACCCGAAAGCCAGGCATTAACATATACTTTTTCAACAGATGCAGCCAAGCTGGTTGGAGCCAAGTTTTAAAAAAATTTAAAGAGTCCCAGAAATTCTAGGTTGTAGAGCAGGAGACTGCATCAGATTCCATCTGAGACAGCAGCTGATCTCCCTTCTCTCGCTTTCAGTCAGCTCCGTTAATGCTGCTACCAGCAGGGCTCTTGTAACCATCAACCCCTCAGGCAAAGCCTCTTAGCATGTTCCTGGGCATGGATGCCTCAGCTCCTAGCTCTGCCCACCAAGGTGCCCTGTGCACACACTGCAGCTGGGCGGTCCAGGCTGGAGAGAAAAAAACAAAGTTAATCCCGCCTGACCAACCTTGGAGCAGGCAACATGCCCGCCAATCCCTCCTTACAGAGAGGAGAATACTTGAAATACTATACTCGGGAGTTGGTAACACCAGGATGCTGTTTCTGCTGTTTGCTGCATGATTTGCAGCTTCAGCAGGGCTGATTTTTCCACCAGGGGGAAGTGAGCCTTGGGAATAAACTCTAGGACCAACATATACAGTCTACAGAGTTGAAAACAAAGCTATTATATGATTATTGAACACATCTTATTTTTAAAAATTTTTATTTTAACATTTACTTGTAAACATTTGTGGGGTACAGTGTGTTGTTTCAATACATGCATATACTGCACAATGATTTACTTAGGGTAGATAGCATAGTTTTGTACCCATTTGTATTGGACACATCTTAAAGTTAGGGAATAGTCTGTTTTTATTAGAAGATGATCCTTCTGTTCAAAAAAAATCATTCATTCACTTATTTGTTCACTCATTCATTCAAGATTCACTTATGCCAATATTTGCATGAATAAATGAATGACTATGCAAACACAATGAGTGTCTACTGTGTGCTAAGAGCAATATTAGGTGCTTCAAATGCATTTTTATTAATAACATACTTGTTACATCAGGAATGTGTTTGTCTGCAGACAACAGAAAACTTAAGCACAGTGGCAGATATGGGATTTTTTCCCTCCTGTAACAAGGCTAGAGGCAGGCAGGCAGTCCAGGGCTGGTGCAGCTGCTACAGTCAGGGGACTGGGCTCTTCTATGTTTCTGCTCTTCCATCCAAAGCATGTTTGTGAGCTGTGTCCTCTTTTTCTCACTTCATGATTGCAAGATGGCTGCTGTACCTCCAAGCTTTACCTCTGAATTCCATGCAGGAAGAAAGAAGGAAGCAGAATTGTGTACAGGGTAAAGAGGGAGGCCAGCTCAGTCTGTCCCTTTTTTGGTAGGGAAAAAAAAATAATAATAATCCCCTTGGAAGCCCTATTCAGAGAACTTCTGCTACTTCTCACTGGCCAGAACTCTGTCCTATGGCCACTGTTGCTTCGTGGTGACCAGGAAAAAAGAGATTCTGAGTAAAAATTAGGTCAGCAACCCAAGGTATAGTACCTTACTTACATATTTAGTTTATTTCAACATTTATGAAAATCCACTATGTGTCAGGCATTCTAATATGATAATTACTGTAAATTTTGTACAAGATGCAGTGGGGTAAAGTGGAAAGAATCTCAGTTGTGAAGACAAATATTTATTTTTTTAAATCTCCATTCTTAATGACTTTCCAAATAACGCAGACAGAATAAGGTCATGGCCCCTTTAAAAACACTGCATAGACGGGGTCATTACCCTTTCAGATGAAGGGAAGCAGCCCAGGTGGGAAACAACTGCAGCAGGTGTCGCTCCCTTTAAAAAAATATCATGCCATCAAAATGGTTCTGAGAGCAGCTGCAGGGGCTTGGAACTCGGTGGCTGGAACTGTGGCTTCTGCAGTGAGTTTAGGAGTTGTTTGGGGAGGAGGTATCAGAGTCGCAGTAGAAAGTGTTAATGAAGTATTTAACACCTGTGCTGGAGCTAACAGCTGCACAGAAAGTCAACAGCTAGCCTGCAGGAGCAGTAAACATAATCTGGAAGGGACTTTTCTCAGACTAGAAAAAGGTGATAACACTTTAGGAAGTAACATATTGTGGCCTTTGAACTTAGACATTTCATTCTAGGTGGTTGGGGATACTAAATGACATATTTTGCTCTGTAAAAGTAGAAAGGTGATGAGTTAATTTGCTATTGGCCAAACCTGTGCTCCTCCACCTTGACTGTAAATTGAATCCACTGGGTGAACTTTAAACAACACAGATGTGTGGGTCCTACCCTCTGAGAATCTGATGTGATTGATCTGGGATGTGACCCCGGCATCAGGATTTTAAAGCCCCTAGGTGATCTGATGTTTAGCCAGGGTTGAGAACCGTTGCTTTAAGACAGTCTCCCAAATTTACCAAGTCCCTCTCTTGGAGTTTTGGATTCTGTGGGTCTGGGTTGAGTCTGAGAATCTGTATTTTGCCAAATCCCCCTGGCAATTGTTCTGGTTAGCATGGCTGGGAACACTGGTTTGTGAGTGTTTCTCAGAGTGTGTTCAGGCATGAGAACATACTTACACCACTTTAAAAAATGCAGATTCCTGGAGTCTACATGAGAATGCTGAGTTGGAACACAAACTCCCAAGTGATCCCGATGTACACTACACTTTGAGAACCACTGAACCGAACAAATAAGGATGGACTTTAATAAAACAACAAAGCACATGCCTGAAGCGACCTAGGCTCAGTTCATGCCAGCAAAATGAAGTGAAACTGTGTCACAGATAATGTAGAGTAGGGGCTAATCCAGAAGCCACTGATATTTGCTCCCTCCTTTTCAAAGAAATTTAGAAAGCATGTGGTTGAACATTGTTTGGACCAACACTGTTCAATATTGGACCAGCAGTGTCCAATAGAGCTATAAAGTGAGCCAGAAATGAGTGCTGCATTTGTAACTTTAAATGTTCTAGTAGTCACATGAAAAGTAAAACAGAGCTGGCTGGTTAGCTCAGTTGGTTAGAGTGTGGTGTTATAACATCAAGGTCAAGGGTTTGGATCCCTGGACTGGCCAGCTGCCAAAAACCCCCCACAAAAACCAGTAAGATAAAAAAGCTGAAATTAGTTTTAATATACAGGGGTCATCCAACACTTTATAGAAAGAGTATTATCTTTTAATTCCATTTTTCCATGAACTTTTTGAACTACCCTTATAGTTTAACTTAGTAAGTATATCTGAAATATAATCATTTTAACACATAATCAACATAAAAATGATTAATGAGATATTTTACATTCTTTTTTTTCATACTAAGTCTTCAAACTCAATATGGATTTTACACTTACAGCTCATCTCCATTTGGTGCAGCCACATTTCAAATGCTCAACAGTCGCATGTACATGAGGCTAGTGGCTGCTGTACTGAATGGGCACAAGCTTAGATCTAGCATTAGTTCCCCCCACACTGTACCTTCAGTGTTGTGATGGGGATGCAGGTAAAGCAGGGGCTCATATGTATGCCTCAATAGGGGGCTCAGAACATTAAGAACAGAAGGAAGATCTGCATGTGAATATTTATATTTAGTGGCATTTCTTCTCTGGGCACCTCCCTCCCCCAACCCCTTCTCCACCTCCTGATCCACCTTCACACCCCCTCCTTCCCCCTCTGCTTGGAAATGGCCACTGTGACTGCAGTAGAGCCTCCTTGGAGACTCTGAGGACGTTAATCAGTTTCGCAGCTGGAGGCAAAGTGATCTAATGCAGCAATTCCTACATTAAAGGGCTTTCTCTTGGTCCTTCCATTAAGGAAGGGTTTTTGCATGAAATGAAATGTGCTTTGTCTTCACCAGGGCAGACAAAGGATTAAATTAAAAGAGCAATAACCTCGCTACTAGCTGGGCTACTGGGAGGGCAACAGGCAGACTGATGCTCTCTCTGCCTGCATCTTGCTCACGGCTCTGAGAAGAGGCAACCCCTGGGAATAAGGTGATCATTATATGCTGAACCTGGCTCTAGCAAGGTTCTAGCTGGGTGGGACTTTACAGGTCCATTGAGCAGCTCCTTATTTCCAAGTGGGGGTGGGGTGGGGAACTGAGTCCTTGGCCTGGGCCAGGTAAATCCAGTGAGAACTGACGTCTTCTGATCCAACTCCTGCTCATCCCCTTCTCCCCTGTTCTGGCAAGTTCAGTCATTGGAGTCCCACCCCTTTCCTTCCTGAGTGACAGCACCCCCACCCCTCACACCCACACACCCGAATCATTCAGCTCCCCTGGCATCTGTCTGCTAACTCAGGAGTCACAATCAGAAGTTTTAGCAAAAGGCATTCCGCTCCAGGTTCTTGTTGAAATGCTCATAAAAAGGAAAAAACGGGTTCTTGTTGAAATGCTCATAAAAAGGAAAAAACGGTGGTATCAGACAATTCCTACTCTAAACATGTGGCTGCTGCTGGCTATTCATTTGTTGGGGGAAACACTGTCAAATAGACAGGGATCACTGTCCCTAAGATTAGTGAAGCCTAAATATTGCAGCATAGGACCTGGGCTGATTATGGAAAAAGAGTGACAGAATGTGAGGGGATAGGATTCATAGTTTTATCAGTAAAGGATTACATTATTAATAGCATCTTGCATTTATTAACGTGTCTCTTCTTGAAAACATTCAAATACTACTGTTGACCTAAAAAGAAACCGAGGCCAAATATACATGGCAAGGATTTATTGAGCCAATATGATGATTGCAACTGGGGAGATACGTAGTCAGGTCGCCCTGAGAAATGCATTCTGAACAGGGCCAGCAGAGCTTAGCATTTTATGATGATAAGAAGGTGGAAGGATTAAAGGAAAGAGAGGGAATAGCCCCATCTAATTAATTGATTAGGGTTTCTATTGGTTGTATATGATGTATGTATATATAGAGAGAGATTTGGGATTGTTACTAGGTTACATAAGGGTTACGAGAAGTATTCTAGGTTTTTAAAAAAATTTTTATTGAATCAAAATTGATTATACACATTTTTGGGGTTCAACATTGAGATACATTGATCAAATCAATATTACTAGCATATATATTGTTACAAATCATAATTATTCTTTATGCCCCTTGTCCAGTCCCTCCCCATCCCCCTTTCCCTCCCCCCCTCCCCACTCCCCCCTCTAATCACCCTAGATTTTTTCTCTACCTCTGAAAGAATAATGGTTACTCTGTTCATTTGCTGCCCAAATGATCTGTCCAATGCCAAGAGGCGTGATCAGGTCCCCCAATACTTTCATAGAGCAGATGCCTCGTCCATCACTCTGAAATGGGCTCTATGGAGAGAGACATCCTCCTCCTTTCTTTATCTCTGCTGGTGACTCTCCTTGTGTCAACTCACTCCAGTGATTGGTGGACCATCTGCGTGGTGGTTGTGGCATCTAGCTGCCTTCGCAGCAGCCATGGTTATCATAGTGGCTGTGGTGGGCCACCCACATGGAGAAGATGTTTTTGGCATGCTCCTTGGTGCTGGCGGTGTGCCTGGTTGTGGAGAGTGTCTGATCCCTGGCTCCATGCCCTGGGTCCCCAAGTGGGTCCCAAGGCACTGGCATGGTATGCCTGGTTGTGGGAGGGGGGTCTTGTCCCCTTCTCCATGCCTCGGGTCCCCAGGCAGGTCCCAAGGTGCTGGACAGTGTGCCTGGTTGGGAGGTAGGTCTGGTCCCCTTCTCCATGCCCTGGATCCCTGGGCGGGCCCTGAGGTGCTGGCGCAGTGTACCTGGCTGTGGGAGGTGGGTCTGGTCCCTTTCTCTATGCCCTTGGTCCCCAGGTGGGCCCCAAGACTCTGGCATGGTGAGCCTGGCTGTGGGAGGGGGGTCCGGTCCCCTTCTCCATGCCTCAGGTCCCTGGGCAGGTCCCTGAGGCACTGTCATGGTGTACCTGGTTGTGGAAAGGGGTCTGGTCCCTGGCTGCTAGCCCCAGGTCCCTGGGTGGGCCCCCAGGCATTAGTGGTGTGCCTGGATGTGGGAGTGGTGTCCAGTCCCCAGCTCCAATCCTTGGGTTCCTGGAGGGGTCCCAGAGGCAGTGGTGGTGTGAGTGGTTGTGGGTGAGGTCCTGTTCCTAGACTTATGCCTCATGTCACCTGGTGGGCCCCAAGGCATTGGTGGTGTGCCTGGGCCAGAACAAATTTTTTGTCCTTTGCTTACTTCTAACACAGGGAAACTTCCTGTGGGAACCAGTACTTGAGCTGTGTTGTTGAGCTAAATTGCTTCTTTTTTGCTGTTTCCCTAGGGAAGGCTTTTTGTGCAGCTCAGAGTTTAATGGTTGACCTTATAGGTACTTCCGCCTCTCCAGAGACCCCATGCACCTGGGTTGTGTAAAAACTCTCATCTGGGCCTGAGTTTTTACATCAAACTGCACCCCATGCAATTCTGCATTCCTGACCAGTCTCCTCTGAGTGGTCCTGTGCTGATTGGGGGGTGGATCAGCTGTCCTTGCTGTGTCCCGGTGTTCTCCCAGTGGGCCTGTCTCCCCCACCGCCCATGCTCCAAACACTTCCCCTGGGACGGGCCCTGGGCTGGTCCCTTGCGTTGAATCACCGGCCTCTGAATGGCTCCCCTTTTTTCAGCTGTTCTGGCTCCTCACTCTTGTGTGGGTCCATGGGAACCCTATTAGTGATCTTGCTATCCTGGGGGCCACCAAAGTCCTTTTCTCCCCTTCCACCTCTAAGTAACTCCATCTAAAGGGCACAGCTGCGGCTTCTGCTGGCTCCTGCCCCATGCGCTCCTTAAAGCAGCTGTGGCCCAAAACTCTGAGAGCAGTTTTTTCTTTCTCTCATCATGGTTTCACCCATCTTCATGAACTCCATAGGTCTCTCCTCCTTTTCACCTGAGCTCCAGCAGCCCCAGCTTGGCTGATGTTACATTTTTATAGTTGTAAATTGGTTGGTTTTGGGGAGAGAGTGACGCTGGGGGCCGTCTATTCTGCTGTCTTGACCAGAACTCGGGTTTTTAAAAAAATTTTTTTTATGGCTTTCTGGTGCCATTAAGTCTGCTTTTAAGTAAAAATGGTCTTATGATGACATTTTTTCAGGACAGGTGGACTTGACCACTGACTTACCCCAGATCTCCCGAGGCACTACAATTTAGCTGACCTAGTCAGAGCAGTGTTTTGATTATCACTTGCCTATAACCCACTTAGCTCATCTTCATAATACAACACAAGCAGGGGCCACCTTCAGGGCTTGCAGTGGGTAGTTTTTTTAACAGTAGTTTTTTGTCTTCCTGGGCACCCTTTCCACTCTCCTCTCTTGTCTCCCACCTCTGAGCTGGGATGGGGGTGGAAGAGGGGAAAAGAGGGAGAGGAATTGAGGCTTTTACAAAATATTCAGCTTAAATGGAAAGATATAATAGAAATATGGCTTCATATTTGTAACTTACTGTGGCTCAGTTAGAAGATTATGCCATGTGCTCTTGGCCCTCTGGGTGGGTTTGGGGCCATGTACTGGTGGCTTGTAGAGTCACTGCCACTCCCTGGACTTGGGAAGAATCTGGGAACTTGGTCTAGGATAGTCTGGAAGGTGACTGCTCTGTTCTTTAAGGGAAAGGCTGGATTCTTGTTGCTTGTTTCCACTGCAGGCCTGAGAGCAACTGATGGCTGCGAAACTGGCACAGGTTGAATCATTGCCTGTGTCTCGACTGCACAGGGGAGCGCCGGAGGTGGCATGCTCCCCTGGGGAGCCTGACATTTCAGGAAATTGGGCCAGCTCCTTCTCACTTTCCTTTCTCCCTACACCAACCGCACAGTAAAGGGTGAATGGAGCAGGAAGGATGGCTCCTTGTCTTCCAAACTGAAGCTTTTGTATCTAGGAGCAAACCCTGGCTGCAGAATGGCTGCAAATAGAGAAACCTGGGGCGGTAGAAAAGGAATATTCCCAGCAGGGAAACCAGAGCGCTTGTCAGACAAGCATTTGTTAACTGAATTGATCTGATTACTCAGGACTTTTCTTAGCCAGTACTGGGGCAGAGAGGGGCTGCGGTTGCTTTTCATTCTGTTTAATTTCTGTTTTCCAAGAATGAATATCAAGGGAGCAGCTTTGATTAAACAAGCCTTTAAAAAGGGGGAGAAAATGCCAGGTTTTACAGAAAGCCTTACTGAGTCGCTTGGCAAATGGCCACATGACACAATATTTTTAGTCTATGGATATTATCTCCTTTCTAAGTACAAAACTGCTATTCCTATTAACGCAGCTCGTAGGTTCAGGGAAAAAAGAAATTAGCCTGGCACTAGAGGAAAAAAAAATCAAGATTCCAGGAAATTAGCCTCTTAATTGAAATTAAAAAGAAAATTCTCATGTCCCTAGTACTAGAGTTTTCCACACCCTTTCTATCTGCTGCTGTTTCTTTTTCTTTCTTTTTTTTTTTTTTTGTCTTTCCTTTTCTGAATAAGTTGAAAATGTAGATGGAACTGAAGATTTCATAGCCAAACCTAGCATTATCATGCTCAAACAGATTTTTAAAAAATGTTTGGCATGATGGCTTTTTATCGTTGCCTTTTTTCTTTTTTTTTTTTTTAGTTCTCTAAGGTGGGAACATTGGTCTCACTTAGATGGGAAATGAGCAAGAAGAAAACCCCAATATTTAACATTTAACAAATATTTATTGAGCATCTATTGTGTGCCAGCCCCTCTTATATACTGGGGACAATGAAGCCCATCGCCTCATGGATCTTATATTCTAACGGGACACTGGTAGTTAACATTTATTTAGGGTTTGCCAGTTTTCTAGCAATTTACGTGAAACCCTACGGGGCATGACTTATTGTTACTGCTCTTTCCACAAACTCTCACAGTTAGAAAATGATGAAACCAGGATTCAAATCTAGACGTCAGGCTCCAGAGTCATCGAACTTAATTTACTACCAGAATTCTTGACTCACATTCTAGGCAGGTATGAGAGTCCTCCTTCTCTGTCCCATTATATCCTGTATTTATCCCTTTTGGAGCACATCTCCCACATCTTCTTTGTTCCCCCAGTTGACCATAAGTTTTTGGAGAGCAAGGCCTGTTTGTCATCTCCGTATCTCAAGGCCTAACACTGCTTGGGACCAACCAGAACTAGGGACCCATCTGCTAGAGCATTTCAAAACACAGGTGGAAAGACATTCTGATTCAGGTGCATATAGTAAATGCCCCCCATGGGTCTCTAAAACCCTGTCATTCCATCACATCCAGCTTGGGCTTCTTATTTATGAGTATGTGAGGATTCTCTGCAGGGAAGGCTCTGCTCAAAGACACAGGATACTCTGTGTGTGGGTAGCTGCAGGCCTAGGCAATTACTGCCCAGGCAGTGAACTGTAGACTTGGCTTGGGATTTACACATCACAACTTGGAGGGCTGCCAAGGTACTTCTACAATTTGGGGGCTGGGAAAAGGGTGCTCCTTGGCATGGCCCAAATATTTCCTCTTAAAAATGAGTAGAAAACACCTAAATGACCAGCAAGAAAGATTTGGTAAAATAAACCCCTACAGTAGAAATGTCGTGTCATCATTAATTAACCAGACTATAAAATAAGATTTAAGAATATGAGGAAATGCTCAAGAAATAAATGAAAAGAACAAGATAATATTTTGATTAGAACATCATCTCAATTTTTTGGAGGGTGTATGTTGCACAGAGAAGAACAGAAGGCTATTCATCAAAATGATGAGATTTTACAGGTGACAATTTTAGGTTCTTGTCTTTCCCACTCTTTTTATAAAAAATATGTTCATTACAGCTAGAAAAACATTAAGTAATAAACAAAGTAAACACTTTAAAAAATGGTTTAAAAACCTTATATTGGCCCCAAAGGAAACCTTTAATCTATTGTCTGTGCACTCTTTTTTTCTTGTAGTGGGAGCTCAGCAGAAATCACAACACAGCAAATTGCCAGGTTGGAAACCTTGGCCAGTGTTTCCTTTGATTCTAGACTTCAGGGGCTGTAGTTCTGGTTGCAAAACCTCTACTGATTATCTGATTCAGAGATCTAGGGCCTTAAGGTTAGATCATCCCTCATCCTAGCAGGAAATAATAAAACTGTTTAACCTTAAAGCCCTTTGGAACAAATGGATATAAACACGTTAAGTCTCGGGTGTTACTGTGGCCCTTTGCGTTTTACAGTGTGCATTCTCATTTAATCCTCACGATAGCATGGAGGAGCCACTGGTGGTATCATCCCTAAGTTATAGACAAGGAAGGGACTTGACCCAGATCTTGTGGCAAGGACCAGAACTTGGACCCAGGCTCTTCCCCTGCTTCTTTGGTTCCATCGTGGGAGCAAGGAAGCAACCTCAGTGAGCAACCATGGGCATGACAGGCCGGGCCCTCCCATGGGCTGGCCCGTAGCGGGCTGTATAGATAAGCCTGCAAGTTCCTGTCAGGCCACGTGCTTCTGGGTAGGCCTCATCAAGACAGCTGGTCTGGGCAGTGGGAGCCGAGGATGACAGACTCTCAACTACCCAAAGACGTGGGAGGGGCTTTACCAGTGGCTACATACCTGGGATTAGATTTAAAAATGGCTCTTCTGTATCTCCAGAGCAGGTTCTAATCTGATTTTCAGCTGCTACATTTCACTCTCAGCTCAGCGTTGTCTCTTCCCTCGTCCTTTCCATCTTCTTGATGAGTGATGCGTGTGTGTGTTTTTATACCCCATTATATTGTGAGCTCTTTTAAGGGAAGAGACCAGATCTTATTCACTATGGTATAGTCCTCATACTTAATGCGTGGTAGGTGTGTTTGAACACTGCTGGTTTAAGCTGAGACATAGAATCAAAGCCAGAACTTGTCCAGAAGCAGAAGTGAGAACACGGAGACAGGCAGAAGGAGACTGGACTCAGAAGCACAGCCTGCCTGGACAGGGGCCTTTTATATGTGTCCTGTCATTGAAGCAGGATCCAGTGACCAGCTTCTCAGAGTGTGGCCAATTAGGGCCAGAGGCTCAGGCCGGCAGATCCAGTCTCTTGATTCAGGAGCCATTAAGTCCAGAACTGCTCATTTGGACCTCAGCCTGACCCATCAAGAATGGGCCATGGGCCAAGAATATAAAATAGCAACTAAACAAACACATCTCCTGGGGAAAAGTGTACAGGGGTGCTGACTTAATTACATTTTCCTTGTTTTTTTAGTATTTTCTGATTTCACCCTCAAAGAGCTTCAGAATGTCTGCTAATGGTACCCTCTTCTCTACGATAGAATTGGACTTTGAAGCAGGACACAGAAGGTAGCTTTGCCAATGACCTTGCCTGAAGTATCATTTATCTGAGGGTTAAAAAAAAAACCCCAAGGGGGCAGCCATAGTGCTATCTGAGGGCAGCTGGGGCCCCTCACTGTGAGTTTAGAGGACAGTGAGCCCCAGAGAGGAGAAGGGAATAAGACAATTGTCTGGGAGCCCCTTTCCTGTCCTGAGCCTTCACCTCCAGATGATAGAAGGACATGTGGGAAAGGGTGCCCACAGGTCAGGAGGATTATTCAGGTGCACCATCTAGTTTGGGAGAGCCAGGCACCTGAGAAAAGGGGCTGGTGAGCATGAAAGCAGCTGGGTGGGGACAGTAGGACTCTCAGGAAAGACCAGGCTTTGTGCATGAACACACATGGGTCTGGGGGTCACTGGGTGAGGTTCCTGCGTCTGCCCACGTGTGAGGACTAGCGCTAGTTACTTAAGTCCCAGGAGCATCCTTCTTCACATGGGTGTGGTGCGTACCTTGCAGGGCACACGTGCATCGTGGCTGCAGCAGACACCCCCCAGGGAGAGGAGGGCTGTGGATAAGAACTGTGGATAAGAACTGATGGAGTGGGGGGATGTGGGGTTCAGAGATGGGGAGTGAAGGGTGGACCTAGCAGGTCTCACTATGGCAGGAGCATACAGAGGGAAAGGGTGGCCAGAGAGGGGCCAGACTCCCCCCTCACTCCTCCCATCCCAATTTTTCCCCTTCCCATTTTGAGGTGGTGTCAGCAAAACTTGATTCTCTCCTTTGGAATGTTTCCCTGACAGTTTCCCTCTCATTGTGGAAGTGAGGGATAGCAGCGGCCTCAAAGCCTCCACGGCGCTGCGGGTGAACACTGTGAATGTCAACGATGAAGTCCCTCGCTTTACCAGGTAGGCCCGAGGGCATGCAGGACTCCCTCTTCTGACATATTCAAGACAGGCCAGAGTGATGACCTTTGCTCTGCCCTAGAGCAGAGGGAGGAGGCATGAGTGCTTCAGGGTTCTGTATCTGGGCCTCTGGACTTCTGCTTTCCACCTTTGCCCCCATGCCTTCTGCACCCCCATTCACACACACTGTGCGATTATGGATGTGGTAGGAGAGGGGTGGAGTTGCCACCATGCACACGTAGAAGTCAGTACAAAGCAGGTCCTTTTTATAATAAAATGCTCCATGTTAACAATAGCAGAATCCTAGAGCACACATCACTGTCAAGACTCCACAAAGCCCGCTCTTGAGTGTCGTCCTCCCACCGAGCAGGGGTCTCTGTTAATGGTGCCAGAGGTGCCTGCCTGCTGCGGGGTGCACTAAGTGTCTTCCTGCCATGGGGATCCAGAAAAGAGAACTGGCTCAGTCTGGCAGCTCATATGGGCAGCCGAGGTGAGGAAGGTCAGCAGGTGGGGAGCCAGCTGTGGGAACATGCTTGGCACCATCACAGGCACGAAGGGGAGACTCGATACTGTTGTTGATGCGGATTTAGGAGGGGAAGAGAGGATTCTGAGCTAGCAAATGGCCCTCCTGTAAGGCAGCCTGGCTTACTGGTTATAGAGTCTCTTCCCGTCCCAGTCCCTGAGATGGGCATGGGAACCTACCACAAGGGAAATGGCAAAATCGCCTGCCTGGGGATTACCTGCATGAACGGCTGAGAACAGATTCAGCATAAGATATTCCACCAACCAAAAGCCATTGTATCAATTATTATTTGTCAATTAAAAATAATATATAAAAAAACAAGCCAGCAGGCCCCAGAACTAGTAAGAGTGCTTGCAAAAATATTCTCAGACTGGGAGATATTAAGGCCCCCCATTCTCTGGCTAACCTGGTGCCACTTTGCAAACACATCGCACTTGTGAAACTTCTGGATGTTCGCATGGTCTACAGCCCATTGCTGGTGTCAGTACGGAGGAAGAGCAGCAGATGAACCCCCGCGTACTGCTTCCCGTCAGTGCCTGTTGCCATAGGCTCAGAGAGCACAGTGCATTGCTGCTGACGGTTGCTCCAGGAGCATAGTCCAGGCAGTTTATAAATAGTTGTGACATCCCAGCCCTGACTCAGGCTCAGGTATTGGCCTGCACAGATGTGCAGATTCATCAGTCACCCCAGGGAAGGTGATGGCTGTGTGGCTGGAGCCTATGCGTCCCTCTCAGACCACTCCCCACCACATGCCCAGCTTGTGAGGTGGGGAAGCACGTTACTGGGCTTGCAAAGGGGAAAATAATAAGCTCTCCCTGGGGGCAGAACTTGTAAACCATCTTGTTTGGACTACATCTTCCAAAACACAGTGATTGACCTTAGCAGAGAGAGAAGATCCCCTGGCTGGTTTGGGGGGCACCTGGAGGTCAGCCTGGGGCTCTCCGGTTCTCACTCTTGGTTTGAGAGGTAACCCTATCAGGCTCAGCCCCAGGCACAGGGTGTGACCTGTGTGTGCATCTAACATTTTTTTTAACTGGTTGATTTTACTCCTGACAGAATTCCACGGATGGTGGTGAGGATGGAGACCTTGAACTTCCAGAGGAGAATCGGGGCAGGTGGCGGTCCTGGCTTTGCTAGACTGCTTGGTTGGCCTCATTCTCAGCCTTCCACACAACTTGAGATGATTTGCTTGGTTTCAAACTAGGTGCTGGCTTGGAGGGCTTTCATGTTCCCCTTGAACATCTGATCCTCCTTTTCCTCAAAATCAGTGCTAGCACTAACCATAATTATTTGACTCAGGATTAACACAATCAAATCCTCAACCTGACTCAAGTATACTGAGTTTGTGTGTGAAACAGAAACATAAAATGTAGAAACAGCCCTTCTGTCTTTGCTACTGGCTAAGCTCTTGCAATGAATACAACCGGAGCAAGTACTATTCCCATTGCTGAAAATGTCTCACCATTTTATCCCTGGGTGGCTACAGATGCCTGACTGCTTTATGGACTCATGATGTGCACTCCAGGATTCTGCTATTATTAAGGCTGAGCTCTTTATTATAAAAGTACCTGCCTTATATTTACTCTTTACACATGCATAGTGCTTGCTGTTTCACAGAGCGCTTTAGTTTAGAGTTGGGCAGGTAGGTTTTTCTCTCTTTCTGCCCATTTCTTTTGCATTTACTCACAGTCCTTTTCCACTTGGTGCCTGGCAGTGTCAAGCACATGTTAGTCACTTACTGAATACTCATTCCTAGCAATGAAGCCATCCAGTCATCCAGAATTCATACCCTGTCTCATGAGTGTGACCATCGGCCCTTACCTACCCTTCGCCCAGGCTCTGGTGATCAGGGGTGATGGGGCAGAGGGGTGTAGGCATGTGAGTGGCATCAGAGTTCCCTTTCAGGGTAGCCCCTGGCTTCACTGTGCATTGAATAGATCTTAACCATGGTCAAATTTTTTGTTGAATGGTATTTTATACATGCCTGTATCTTGGATCCCCAAATCAAATAGACCAAAGATTTTATCTTCTGCCAGACCTAATATCAGGACAGCCAAGGAGAGAATATTTTTACTGGAGGAGCTGTGCCATCACCAGTAGCCTGACCAGTCCGCTTCATGGGGACCTGATTTCCTGGAGCATACAGCGTGGATTAAATGAGGCTTCAGAACAACATTTCTTAAACAGTGGCACTTCTGACGTTGAGCCAGCTATTTCTTTGTGGTTGGGGCTATCCTGTGCATTGCAGGATGTTTAACAGCATCTCTAGCTTCTACCCCCTAGAGGCCAACAGCAGCTTCCTTCCCTAGATGTGACAACCAAAAATGTGTCCATACATAATCGCCCCCAGCTGAGAACTATGTCTTAGAAAGGAGAGAAGGACGGAGAAGGGGATTTTCCTCTCCAGGTGTCCACTTGCTGTCCTGTGGGAGGCTGGGGGTCTGTTGTGATCACCTCTGGCACTGCCTTATTATAGTCTTCTCAGATTTTAAAATGTATACAGAGCCACTGGGCATCTTGTGAAGATGCAGCTGTGGATTCAGTGGTCCAGGGTGCTGGACCTGATATCTGCATTTCTAGCAACTTCTTGGAGATGCCAGTTCTGCTTGTCCTGTGAGCACACCTGGAGTAGCAAGGGCAAGGCTGTAAGAGCACCAGTGTCATAGTGATCTCTTTGTTGGAAGTTAACGGGATCCACTCACAGTAACCAAAGAAAGAACATGCTTCATTAGAAACAGGGGGTCCCACAGAATGGACAGCAGGGCTTAGACTAGCCTTGAGAGGCGCCTCGCTCTCTCCTCTGGCTCTGGTTTTGGTTCTTGTCACCCTGCCTCTTTAGCTGCAACCCACTTTGCCTTTTCCTGGACCCAGCAGGGGCAGCATTGCAGACTTGCTGAGGAGGGCGTGTGTCTGGTAAGTAAAAGGATTAATGAGCCTACTTTGGTGGATACTGGGTGGGCAGAGGCCCAAAGCACTGGAGTGACTTCTAGGGCTGAACAAGATTATTCTTCCCCAACTGTGGAGTGTGCCTACAGGATACCACCTCACAAATGGGGGCAGGAGCCCAGCATCTAGGGAGGAGATCCTGTGGGGAGGGAGGGTGAAGGCCTGGTTCCAGCGTTTCTCTGCCTGCCCATGACGCTAGCTAGAAGTTTCCTCTCCTTTCTCCTTCCTCCAGTCCTACCTACCTTATAGGAATGGTGAGACAGAACTGTGGGAACATTCTGAGCTCACAAAATGAATGCAATCACTTAGATCTGAAGTATGGCATGCTCCACTTAAAGAAGATCCCGTGTGGGAAAATTTAGGAAACGAGGAAATCAGAGGTGACCCTTTGTCCCACTGAAAAGACCTTCCCTCAGCAAAAGGGCTTCTTGTAGAGTTATTTTAAACAATAAGCTTCCTTTGGTGAATTCAGAATTACTCAGTTTACCCAAATTGTATAGTTAAAACTTCCAACCTATTGATCTTAGTACTGGTCTTTCCCAAAGACATTGGCGATCTGAGGAAGTTGGGTGAGTTGGTGATTTGGCGTTATCCTTGGAGGACAGTGCTCTGACATTGTCTTCTGCTAGGGAGGCTTATTTCTCAGTTCAGAGAGCTGACTTCATGATTAATGCAGCTTGAAAAGGTGAAAAAAAAAAAAAAAAAAAAAAAAGGAAGAAATAAAAGTGAGCAAAAGCACTAGAACAGAGAAGCTCTACATTTTTTCCAGCTTCTGGAGGTAACCGTGGGATGGGAGTCAGAAACAAGGGAGGAAACCTGTAATTATGGACATTACATCCAAGTGTATTTAAAAGAGAATTTAGGGAAGTTTTGCACACAAAATGGGAGAGCCAGAGAAGATAACTGGATAGGATAACTATTCTTATTTTAAAATGTGTTAATGCTATGGCTGATGTGAAATGGCATCAGGCAGGTGTGCATAGAGTCAGATACTGTGGCCCATGTAAATTGTTGCAGTAACAGTCTGTCACTTTTTTCACATCCACAGTAAATACAAAAGCCAGTCGCCCCTCCTTTCAACTGCTGTGTTCTTCTGAGCATGTTGATGCAACTGAAACAGCTCAGTGCTATGTTTAGCACTAATCAAAATACCCATTGCCCAGACCCCAGCTCCCGTCCTCCTGAAAATTAGCTGTGTCTGCTGTATTCTGTTCCAGCTCAACACGAGTGTATACAATTCCAGAAGAACTGAGTCCAGGAACCATTGTGGCCAATATCACAGCTGAGGACCCTGATGGTGAAGATTTTCCAACCACCTCCTCTACAGCATTACCACTGTCAGCAACTATTTTATGATAAACCAGTGTAAGTCAAATACATCCATCCTTAAGTGCGTCCTCTAATTCAGCCATTAGGGTGGTTATACAATATTTGATCTATTCTGGTCTGGGGCACTCCTTTCTATCTAGGGTCATCATTAGTTACCAGGGTAGTCAATGTACTAAAAGCAGCTGGCATGGGAGTCGGGGAAACTGGACAAGGGCCAGGGTTGACAGCTGTGTCACCCTTCACCTTCATAGGGGTGAAGAGATTTCTGACCCATTGTTAGGTTCATGGCTGAGACCCTCTATAACAAAGGACAGATTAACAAGAGAAAAGCAGACAAATTTATTTAACACAGGAGCCTTCAGAAATGAAGACCTGAAAAAACAGGGAAAACCATGTATTTTTATGCTAAGTTTGATGAAGAAGTGAGTAATTGTGAAGTATTACTGGAGGGTAAGAGGGGCATGATCTAATGGCAACAGACGGGGTAGTTTAGCAAGGCCTGATTGTTCAGATTCTTCTCGGCGTCTCCGTGTCTTCCAGGATAGGGACATTCCTTTCCTCTGTGTATAGGTAGGGTAACTCTGGAATGAAGGTCTTATGGCTGCTTCAAAGGTCAGAGAATTCTTTTATGGCCTATTTAAGGGGAGAAGGGCAGAAGGTCAGAGAGACCTTCCTACTTCTGTTTTCTCAAATGCCAAACACCATATTTGAGGGTAGAGTGTCCTGACTATCATCTTTGAGGAAGATAGGTATGTAAGGATGGATGGGTTACCTGTCCTGAGGGTACCCTGAAGTCTTCTAAAGAGAGGGTCTATGCTAGCACTATTCGATAGAAATAGAATTAAGCTTCATATGTAATTTCCAAGTATCTAGTAGTCACATTTTAAAAAAGTAAAAAGAAACAGGCAAAATTAATTTTAATAAGGCATTTTATTTAACCCAACATGCCCAAAATGTTATCATTTCAATAATTAATATACAAAAGTTATTAATGGGATATTTTACATTTTCTTCGGTACCAAGTCTTGGAAGTTTGCTGTATGTTTCCTACTTACTGCACATCTCAGTTCAGACTAGCCCCATTTCAAGTGCTAAATAGCTACCTGTGGTTAGTGATGGCCTTACTGGACAGGGTCACTCTAGATCAATCTGCTGGACTGCTGGGAGTTATTTTCTCATCTGACTATCTCAGCGCAGAGAAACAGAGTTTCTCCCTTCTATAATAGCCATCTGACAGGCATTATGCTGAGTGGTTCACATGAATTCCATCTCAAGTACTCAGCATGACAATCCAATGAACTGTAATAATCCACATTTTATAGATTAAGTAACTGAGGCATAGGGAGAAACTCAGACAGGTTAAATGACCTGTTCTAGGTCTCACAGCTCCTCAGTTTGAAGCAGAGATACCAATCTAGACTGCCTGACTCATAGCCTGCCCTGAACCACCCGCAGAAGTCTTGATCACATCACCAGCAAGGACGTTACTCTGCAAAATGATTTTGTGCAGGCAGCCTTGGACAATCCCAGCAAGACAATGTGTTTTTGGCCCCATAGGCTTTAGGGCTTTGAGATACCTGTTCTGAAGGAGGCAGGCAAAGGCAATAATTGTGCTTTACCTCTGAAAACTTCCTAGTGCCCTGTCATCGAGGACCTCATTCAGCTGACAGTGTAGGGATGAACAACCGTGGTTGAGAATTCTGTTTGCTCTAGCATTGCAAAATTGAACTTTTAACAAGTACAGTGTTTTTTGGGGGGAGAATATAAGGGGTCTTCAAAAACCTCATGGAAAATGTGTATTATGAAAAAATATGCATGGGTTTCAAAACTTTTTTGCACCCAAATAAACTCATACTAGCTTGTTAAAATATATCTGAACAGGATCTAGTTTGACACACTAAGAAGAATAAAGCATCAATTTGAAAAGAGCCCCTATAAGAGCAAAGTGAATTCTGCTAAAACTGAAGCAAGAACAAACGTCAAATTTATGGTGAAGCTTGGGTGGAAGAATGGTGAAATTTCTGATGCTGTATGAAAAGTTTGTAGGGACAGTGCTCCAAAGAAATCAGCAGTTTACAAATGGATAACTGGTTTTAAGGGGCAAAAGGATTTTGAAGATGAAGCCTGCAGTGGCAGATCATCCAAACAATTTGTGAGGAAAAAATTAATCTTGTTTGTGCCCTAATTGAAAAGGACTGTCGATTAATAGCAGAAACAATAGCTGAGGAATTGGTTCAGTTTACACAATTCTGACTGAAAAATAACTGTTGGGCAAATTTTTTGCTTGACAGGTGCCAAAACTGTTGCACCCAGATCAGCTGCAGACAATAGCAAAGCTGTCAATGGAAATTTTCAACAAGTGGGATCAAATTTCTGAAGCATTTCTTTGAAGAGTTATAACAGCAGATGAAACATGGCTTTCCTTGTACCATCCTGAAAACAAAGTACAATCAAAGCCATGGTTACCAAGAAGTAGAAGTGGTCCAGTGAAAGCAAAAGCAGACCAGTCAAGAGCAAAAGTCAAGGCAACAGTTTTTTTTTTTTTTTTTTTTTGGATGCTCAGGCATTTTGCCTGTTGACTCTCTAGAGGGCCAAAGAATGATAAAATCTGCATATTATGAGAGCATTTTGAGAAAGTTAGCAAAAGCTTTAGCAGAAAAATGCCCAGGAAAGCTTCACCGGAGAGTCCTCCTCTACCACGACAATGCTTCTGCTCATTCCTCCCAACAAACAAGGGCATCTTGCAAGAGTTTCAATGGGAAATCTTTAGGCATCCACCTTACAGTACTAATTTGGCTTCTTCTGACTTCTTTTTGTTTCCTAATCTTAAAAAGTCTTTAAAGGGCACCCATTTTTCTTCAGGTAATAATGTAAAAAAGACTGCATTGACATAGTTAAATTCCCAGCCACTTCTGTTCTTTAGGAATGAACTAAATGGCTGGTGTCACTGCTTATAAAAGTGTCTTGAAATTGACAGAGCTTATGTTAAGAAATAAAGTTTATATATATATATATATTTTTTTTTTTTTTGTCTTTTGTCTTTTTTCCGTGTCCGGCAACGGATCGCAACCCTCAGTGTTGCCCCCGTACCGGACCGGGGACCGGCGACGGGATCGCAAGCCTCGGCGTTGCTCCCGCGCCTCGCTCAGCCAGTGAGCGGGAGCCGGTCAGTACGTGGGATCCGAACCCTCGGACGGGAGCGCTGCCGCGCTTCCCAAGCGGCGCACTATCCAGTGCGCCACCGGGCCGGCCCCAAAGTTTATATTTTTAATGTTTATCTTTTAATTCCATTTCCCACAAACTTTCTGAAATTCCTGATGTTTATTAAGACTCTTTAGTTGCAAGTAACAGAAACTAAGGCAAACCAAACTAAGTGAGAGAGTGAGAGAGACAGAGAGAGAGAGAGAGAGAGAGAGAGAGAGAGAGACATCTATCAAAAGGATATTGGGTATTGCATAAGAGTCAAATGGTCAGGGCATAAAAAGGGTGTAAACCAGTGCTTTTCAGAGACCTCAGTGGAGGTCAGAGTTCTGGCCTTTTACCAGTAGCTCCTCTATTAACCAGGCTGATTCCCCAGTGTGTGTCTTTGTTACAATGTCTTCAGTAAGAGAACCCAGCAGCTCAAGCTGGAGTCAGTTATCTACCAGCCAGTCAACTATGGGCAAGGGCTGCTGCCAGGAGCCCAGTACGGAAGAGTGGAGTGAAAAATTCTAGAAGGGTCAGGCCATACTGATACCTCAATAAATGTCTAATACAGGAACTTCCACAGGTTTTTAAAAAAGATATATTTGTATAGAGGATATTCTCTGTGTAAGCCAGTCCTTACAGTAGAATGGTCTTTTCCAACTTTCTCCAAGTTTCCTTTACTCTTCATTTCTCTTCGAAGGGTCATGTTCTAACCTTTGCCTTCTTAGTGACTGGTACAATACAAGTGGCTCAGAGGATAGACCGTGATGCAGGTCAATTAAGACAAAATCCCACCATTTCTCTGGAAGTTCTGGTAAAAGACAGACCCTATGGGGGTCAGGAGAATCGCATCCAGATAACCTTCATTGTGGAGGACATCAATGACAACCCTGCTACGTGCACCAAGTTCACCTTCAGGTATTCACATGTTAAAACTTGCACCTGACCTTTGACCTCTTTGGTGGTCCTTGACCCTTTGGCTTCTCTGGTACATTCTCAGGAGGAACTAAAGAATTATGGGTGTTTGGGGAAATGGCTCATTACAATACGTAGATTTTTACATATTGTCCAACTTTCTTCATAGGTTTTCTTTTCATCATCCTTTTTTCTTCCCTCTCTATTTTCTTTCCTTTTCATTATTTCCCTTCTCCACTTTCTAACTCCATTAAGAATTATTTTTTTTTATTTTGCTCCCTTCTATAACATGTTCATCTCCATTGGTGAAAAGTACTACAGGGACTTGTTAGACCCTCTCTGGACTGTGCCTTTTCTGTATTTATTGCCACTATTCTCAAGACAGTGCTGTTAGTTAGCAGTTAGAATAGATGCTTGAGACTCGGGATCGGTAACTAGGAACTCCCAGAGAAACAGACCAACAGTAATATGAATAAATCCAAGCACTTATGTAAAACAAAGCCTCTAATTCACCTTACACAACTTAATTGCATATAAACAAAAGGCAACTGAAAGAGGAAAAACACAGCTATGAGTTATTTTGTGTGTTTTGACCCTTTGTCTCACAATCTATTTAGTTATTTAAGAATAAAGTCCCTTGTGATTCTGAGTTAATATGCCTTTTTGAAAACAGTATTTTCTCTCTACGATTTTGTCAAAAAGCCACAAGATTATGAACTCCCTTGCTTGGCTTCATCTCTGCGGTTTCATGCCAACCAGCGTCTGGTTTCTTGGGAATCTGAAGGGGACTCTTCAGTGGGAGTGGAGCACCTTAGCAGTGACCCTTGCCCTGAGAGTGCCCTGCCTCTGGAGCAAGGCTGAAGGCCAGAGTGGGTCTCAGTTTCAGATGTCCCCCTGGGGGAGAATCTCTTGAGTTTATCTTTGGCTAGTTTTGTAAGTTTGCTCCAGGTGACTTTGGACAGAGACCCAATATATAGTATGGCCGTACAAAGGACCCTAGACAAAGACTGTTTAGGGTAAGCAATAGATACATAAATACCTTTATTATGCTTATGAATGTCTCCCTGTTCTCCCAATTGACCTGCCCAGTGTAATGCTAGAGATTCAGTGTGGCCTTGAGTCTGCTATCAAAACAGTTCGGCTCTGTTCTGAACACACCCCTGATCTGTCCCTTCAGATCTAGTCTCCATCTTGCTTGGTGTCCTGGGAGGCTGACCTGTATGGATACCAACTGCTCCCTTGCCTTCCAGCTTCGGGTTGGCCAATGGGGTGCCCTGAGGAGGTGGGGAGTGAGGGTAGGGTGTTTATACCCCCGCTCCCTACCTGTCAGCTGCTTGTGTCCCTCCACCTGCTGAAGGCCTCACCTTCCTATAAGGCAGCCCTCTGCACACAGGACTCCCTGCCCTGGGTGCTGGTTTCGGGAACTGTTGCCTCCACCGGCTCCTCTGGGTCTTGGGGTAGTAATGATTCTCTATTCTTACTACCCCTGAGGTATCGCACCACCCCTTGAGGTGTTCATATACCTTGTGTTCACCTTTGTAATAATTCCTTTACTACGTCCTCCTAGAATTATCCTCATTTGCCTTCTACTTCCTGCTAAGACCCAGATAAAATCAGAGTCTTGACCTAATAGGTGCTATCCCAACCCACGCATTCATGCACCTCAGAGTCTGTTAGAGGGGGATGGTTGCCATGGGTAGTTAGGACTGTGACCTCCACACCATCACATGGATAAACTGAACCCACCCTCTTGAGAAAAGTCTGGGTCCTGGGGACGGAGTAGAGATGATTTGTGAAGTCACACTTACACTTCTTGAAAATGTAAATCTCTGCTAGCACTCTTGGGTGGTTCCAGTGCATCCTGGGGAATTCCTGTGGTCCTGCCCTTCTAGACCCTCCTGCTCTTCTTGGTTCCCCTGTCCTGGGTTAAGAAGTAAGAACTCTGGGTATCAGTGCCTGAAGAGGACTGTGCTGTCTCAAATCTTCCTTGTCTGTCTTCTCCCTTCAGTGCATATCCTTTAAGTGCACATTCTGGCTTCCTGGGGTTCCCAGTTCCCTGAGGCGTGGGGGGAGCCTGCAGACTGAGTTCCACGTTAGCTGGTGAAATCACGTTTCCTATGTCCTGAACTGTCCAGGCAAACCCGCACACAGTCCTGCTCTAGATGGTCTTCTCTCCAAATTAGTCCCAAAGGTCAACACTCAGCCAGTAACTGGACTAGTCGTATTTATTCCTGAAGATAATTCTGGACAACGCTCAAGCCCCTCCTCCGGGCTTTTCCAGCAAGCGTGACTCCCAGCCATCTTATGAACGCCAAGCTGTGAGGAGGGACGACCCACGGGTTCCTTCCTTCCTCTGCCCTTGGGAAGTGGAAGTCTTCGCTCCACAAGCCCAGCCCGTGCGTCCCATGGCTCTTTTGCACACCGGGCGGGGGTGGGGATCGGCCGAGAAACCCCGGCGTCACCCACCGTCCTCCCATCCTGGATCGCTTCTCCATTCCAACCATGTCAGCGGTGCTGCCGCAGTCTCTGACACTCGTTCCAAAGTATTAATGCCTTCTCCAGGGGTCTTGGGCGCGGTCCCTGCTTTGGGGTTTGAGAGCAGACAGAAGAGTGAGCGGGGCATGTGGGGGCGCCCGCAGCAGGTGAGAGGGGCCGGGTTTTTGCAGGTCTCGGGGCTGTGCGCCTGGGGCGGAGGGCGGCGGGGAGGAGGCGGGCGCCCCCTGCCGCCCCCCGTGGGTCCCTGCAGGTTCCCGGTCCTTGGCACAGAGGCCCCGCGGCTTTCCCAGGCTGGTGATGAATGAGCCCAGGGCCCCTTGGAGGCATCAAAGACACCGTGACAGCCCCCGCTCTGGTTGTAAATTGTCAGGCGCTTGGCTGAAAGCGCTTTGCAAGCTGTTTGTGAGCAAGAGGCGGGGGAGGTTGTCGGATTCACCTTTGCATGAGGAGGGAACGGTGGTTGGAGGGCTGGGAGCGAGGGCAGCTCGCCTTTGAGGCAGGGATTGATGAATGAGGGGGAGTGGCCTTCCTAGTCACGCGTTTAGAGGAAAAACACCAAGTGTCAGGGAAGAATGAACATGCCAGGCAGCTCGAGTGGCCAAGTGTGGAGGCCTCTTTGGAGGGCTGAAATGTCTGGCTTCAGGGCCCTGGATGATGCAATCTCCGGGCTTCTGCAGAGCAGTAGTCGCAATCAGATTCCCCAACCGTCTGTGGGCCTGGATATTCATTGATGGAGCTTAAAGAAAAGTTTGCATGTCTTGATGCACCAGCTTTCTTGGACAGTCCTTGAAACCATTCTGAATCACTCTTTTTTCCCTGTAAAATGGGGACAAGAATACAAATCTCTTGGAGATGAGGGAATTAGAGACAGTGTTTTTAAAGTGCTTGCTATGATACAACATGTAGTTGGTGTTTAGTAAATAGTATCTATTCTAAGTACTTATGAATAAAACCATGACACCGTTCCATCCAGGAAGGAATGAGAATGCTCAGATCCAACCGTGCTGAAACACAGGGGTGATCTTCCCAGTGAGGCATGTGGACACTCAGTTACACCTGCTTCCTCTCTAGCAAGCAAGCCCAGTCATGCTCAGCAGCCCAAGACCATCCTGGCTGTTAAACATTGCTCCACATACGCTGAGCCCAGAGCCTGTTTTAGCTGCCATTAAGTAGAAAGGAGCATAATTTGGTTACAGAGAGGTATAGAGGATTAAAGAACTTCACACATGTTAGTCTGGGTGCTCCAAGAACCAGATGCCAAGACAGGAATAAATGCGTAAGGCTTTTATCAGGGAAAACGCCTGTGGGAGAACATGGAGAGAGAGCTGCACAAGGCTGAGGGAGGGATCAGACCTGAGTGAGGGAGACACGGAGGGAAGGTAGTTGGAAATGTTCTAGACTGCCATACAGTGTAAGGGAGTTTTGGATGGGGCATTGGGTCAAATGTCCTGGAGCCAAAGTCAGCTGGACAGGAATGAGCCTGTCTTAGTACCTCTGCCACTCCCAGTCATTGGAACATGGCCTCTCTGCAAAGACAGTGATGGATTTCAGAGCATAGCAGCTGGGGCCTGTGGTCAATGGGCTCCCGTGGGTGAAGGTCTTCCAGGCACATTCTCGTGGCAGCCGTAATATATTTTTGTAAGAAATTCTGTCAAGGCAAAATATGATTGAGGTGGGTAGCAAAACCAGAAACAAAGCCCACATGTTCTTCCCTATGTGCATGTACCTTTGCAATGTGATTTTACTATCCCTCCCATCAAGAGATGAGTCTCTCCTTCTACTCCTTGAATCTGGGCTTGACCACATGAATTGCTCTGGTCACTGGAACATTCACAAACACGGCACAACAAAGTGGTTTTGCGCATTGGGATTTTCCCCCTTTTGCTACTTTTGGAACCCCGAGGTCTCCAGATCTCCATGCCAAGAGCCTGGACTGGCCTTCTGGAGGAAGAGAGATAAGCCGAGACCAACCACCTCCCATCACCAAACGTGTGAGAGAGGACATCCTAGACCACCCAGCCCCTGCCAAGCTGAACTATAACCAAAAGAACCGGCTAACCCACAGTATTGTGGGAAATAATAAATGATTGTTGTTTTAAGTCATTAAGTTTTGGGCTGGTGTGATATTAACAAAAGATAACTGACATGATTTATATCCATTTTATAGATGGAGAAACTGAAACCTGGAGACATGAGAAAGGCCCTCAATGAATTGAAACCTACCACTGTTAATCAGTTTTCCTCAGAGCCTCCTGTACCAAGTGGGCTTAACCAGAAGGCTCTGAGTTTGGGGCGGCTTTACTCACTTGTGGTATTTGCCTAGACCCTGGAGTCAATTGAGATTGGGACCCCCAAATTCAACCCTTAATAGACCTCTTTTGAATGAATGATACTAAAGTATTAGGAGGTACTTCTATGACACACACCAAAGCCACTAGAACACAAGTCAAAGAATTCCTAATCTTCACAGCATGGGAGACGAGGGGTACAGGGATTTTCCCTAGCCATAGTATAAACTCCTGCAGGCAGAGACAGAATTTATATTTCTCTTACAATCTTCTTTGCCACTGTGCTAGTCTCGTGTGCTATCATTCATTCAACAAATATTTGAGAGTGCAAGAACAAAGCAGGCAAAGATCCCTGCCTTCATGGAGCTTACCTTCTGCAGGGGGTGAATAGACAATAAACAGGGTAAATGAGTAAAATATACAGTATGTTGAATAATAAGTGCTGAGAATTAAAAATAAAGGGGTGGGGGGACAGGAGAGGATGAAATGGGCAGGGATTATTGACCTTTTAGATAGGGGGGTCTTGCTGAGAAGGTGACATTTGGTTAGAGATCAAAAGTGGAAGGGCCGGCCCCGTGGCTCACTCGGAAGAGTGCGGCACTGGTAGCGCCAAGGCCGCGGGTTTGGATCCCATATAGGGATGGCCGGTGCACTCACTGGCTGAGCGTGGTGCTGACCACACCGTGCCGAGGGTTGCGATCCCCTTACCGGTCAAAAAAAAAAAAAAAAAAAGTGGAAGAGCTGACCTTCTGCAGCAAGTGAGTGCAGTGACCCCAAGGCCCGAGCTTGGTGGAGTGTTCAAGGAGTGCAAGGAGGCCAGAGCGAGCGAGCGTCAGGAGGAGAGCGAACGGGAGAGGAGTTGGTGTATGAGTTCGGCAACATAAGGGGGAGCACATTGTGAAGGGTCTTGCAGCAGAGGAGTGACATGATCTGACAACAATTTAACAGGATCCCTCTGGCTGCTGGGTTAAAAATGTTTGAAAGGAGGCAAGGGCAGAGCAGGGAACGCAGTTAGGAGGTGACTGCAATAACCATGGACTTGTTTTGAATTGAAATTAAAGTATAGGCATCTAGCCTGGGGCCTGTGTTAGAAGGAATGCTCAATCACCATTTGTTGGGGAAAATATTGAATCATGTCTTTTCGCCAGCATTACGGTGCCTGAAAGAGCAGCCAGGGGGACGTTGCTTCTGGACCTGAACAAGTTCTGCTTTGATGATGACAGCAAAGCACCAAACAACAAATTCAACTTCACCACGCCATCTGGAGTGGGGAGCAGCAGCAGATTTTCACAGGATCCAGCTGGCTCTGGGAAAATTGTGGTCAGTTAATGGTCATTGCATCATTAAAAGGGCATCAGGAAGTGGTCCAACATGCATAGAGCTTTTGCTGCCCCATAGAGAGAAATTTCCAAGGTAACCCCCTCTCAGAGTGACTGTAACTGACAAACTTAATAGCCACTCTGTGTTCCCCATTTGCTTTTTATTTTACCCAGGTTCTGGGAATTGTTGGTTACGCATAGCTGTGCCTGGGGTGCTAGAGACTGGATTCTTTCCTGCCAGCACGCAGTGTGCACGCCTGCTTGGAGTGTGCCTTTATAGACACTTTAGTGCCCTCTGCGCTCAAGCACTTTTGTTTATTTGAGTGCTCACTCCTGGCCCATGGAGCTGTGAGGTGAGAGAAAGCAGGGCTGCAGCCGTGAGTGTGTCTGGGTAAATTCTGTGCTGCAGAGCCACAGGAGAATGAGGCGTGGAAGGTGTGTAGGCAGCCCCCCTACCCAGCAGCTTTACATGGGCAAAAGCAGAATTGGAAGAATGAACATAAAAGGTGGGTCTCCACGAGCTGTGTGAGACCTTTACTTATGGGCCTCCTGCTGGAGGATGGGGAGGAAAGAGAAAAATGGAAGGGAGGGAGGGAGAGAGGGCCTGGGAGTTGTTTGCATCAGAGATAAAGCCTTAGGGAGGAGAGCAAGCCAGCTACCACCCTTCCCCTCTCCTCCTCCTTCTCCACCTCCCATCCCAAGCCCTTCCTCAATCCCCAAGAAAGTCTCACCAACTTTATTTATAGTGTCATCTAAAAAATAATTTCAATTTTTTTCTGTTTAGGCACTTAATACATGTTTACTGTACAAAATGTAGAGAGCACAGAAAAACATTACTATTCATTGATAATCACTTAATATTTTGATATGTTTCCTTCTTGTCTTTTTTTTCTATGCATATATTTTATCTGTATTTTATACCTAGGAGCATAAGTATTTTAAATAATGGAAATATCCCTGCATCTAAGATTCAATATAGTGCTTTTCTCCAAGTAATCTGCAGTTATGAGCCTATGCTATTGGTCAATGGTGCTTGATGAACATCTTTGTACATAGAGTGGTAAATTCTTTCTAGTAAGTTCTGTAGCAGTGAGCAAAGCTATGGTCATAACTTTTTTTTTTTTTCCTTTTTGTCTTTTTTCGTGACCAGTAATGGGATCGTAACCCGCTCAACCAGTGAGCGGACTGGTCTCTATATGGGATCCGAACCCTCGGCGGGAGCGCCGCCGTGCTCCCAAGCGCCGCACTCTACTGAGTGCGCCACCAGGCCAGCCCTGGTCATAACATTTTAAAGATTCTCATATATATGGGCAAAATGCTTTCCAGAAAGGGTTTGACAATTTACATGTCTGCTAGCAGTATATGAAAATGTCTTTGTCAGTTCAATAAATAGGATTGTTTATTCTGTATAATCTTTCTGTTTTAATGTAGTTGATTGGTGATCTAGATTATGAAAATCCAAGTAATCTAGCAGCCGGCAATAGATACACTGTGATAACGCAGGTGCAGGACGTTGCCCCTCCTTACTATAAAAGCAAGTACCATTTCTATTTATTTTGTGAGGCATCTTCCTTGAGTAGCATGATTAACCTGTGCTAGGCAGTACTAGGTATTGTGCTGGGTCCCCCCATCCCACCAGCACTTGTTCTGGGCCCTCCCATCCCACTAATACTTGTGCTGGGTCCCTCCACCCCACTAGTACTTGTGCTGGGTTGCCTATACTACTAGTACTTGCGCTGGGTACCCCACAACCCACTAGTACGGCTCTCACACAGGGCCCTCCTTAGCTGAATTACAACACTTAAGTCATTTAAGGGTCTCTCTGCCTGTCTTCCGCCTTTCCAATGCATCCTCCACATTTCTGTCAGTGATTCTTCAGGAAATGCAAATATCACCATATTACTTCCTTGATTAAAGCCCTTGAGTGTCTCCTGTAGCTGTCAAGTTCAAGTTCATACTCTTTGGCTTGGCATACAAGGACTTCCATCATCTGGCTGCTGTTTAACTCTGTAGCTTTAGCTCCTGTCACTTGCCTCCAAGCCCCCCCTTTTTCCAACTAGAACAAACAGATTTCAATTTTCCTGAGTGAATTATGCAGTTTTATACCTTGGTATTTTCGCACATGCCTAAACACCCCTGTCCATTTGTCTAATTCCATCCTTGTGAAGCTCAGCACGCACTTCCTCCAGGAAGACTTCCTCCTCCGGTTCTGTAGTGACCTGAACATGTGCTTATTTATCAAAGGGTGACTGCCCTAAGCATCTTGAAGGCAGGAGTCACCAGGTCTTATTCACCTCATATCCCTTCTACACACAGAGCCTGTACACAGAAGATGCTTTAAAAATGTTGACTAAACAATTGAATAAGGATTGCAATTTAAATTTGTTTTTATTTCTGTTTTTAGATAACATCTATATTTATATCCTCACAAGCCCAGAAAACGAGTTTCCTCTCCTCTTTGACAGGCCATCCTACATATTTGATGTGTCAGAAATAAGACCAGGTAAGTAACAGACAAGACACAGACCACAGTGTTCTTGATGGTGTGGCATAATCCTGCCCGACTACGCCAATGTGGCACTACGGCTAAGCTGATGTCTGAAATCCTACCGACTATGCCAATTGCAGTGCTCTTAATCCTATTCGTGATGCCAACTGTAAAGCTAGGTGACCATGCCAGTTGTCGGGTTCTTTTACCTGCTGGCAATCTTGCACTGACTGGGCCAATTGTTGAGCTAGGGCTGGGTCTGGAGCTCCCAGGCCCCTCAAGGCTATTCACAGACTGGGTCACAAACCCTTCACATGCCAGGCTGGGTCACCAGACTCCTTCATGCAGGTCTATGAGCTAGGTAACTGGCCAAAAGGTTCTTGGAAGCTGTAGGTTGGAAAGCATGGCTGCACTGGGTGGACGCCCAAGGCAGATGCCCGCCCGCCTGCTTCACTAAAACATTCTCTCTCCCTCCCTCCTTTCCTCCCTCTCTTTCTCTCTCTCTCTCCCTCTCTCCTGCAGAACACAAGAATAGCAATGAAACTAAAAGATACATTGGCGCGCATGCGCACTAACACCACACACACACACACACACACACACACACACACACACACACACAATTTGCTTACAAAGGAGAAGCTAAAACCACACCCAACTGGACCTAGGTGAGGGCCCTGACCAAAGTATTCTATTTTCCCAACAGATGGGCTCCATCCAAATGCACGTTCTGGGGAGGGAAAGCTTCCTTCGAGGGCCCCAAGTGCTTTTACACAGCGATTCACTGCTGATTAGTGTTTATTGCACTTCTTACTTTTTAAAATTGTCCTTGGGGCTGAGGAGCTCTTCAGGGGAGACTTGGATTTTGAAAACTGTTGATTAAACTGCATTTCTCAGAACCCCCTGATTGCTTCCTTGTCTGGTTGCCTGATTCTGCTAATCCTCCTTTTTTGTAGCCTAAGTTTTCTTTTGGTCTCCACCATGATTTTTATCCAGCTCACTCAAAGAATTGAAATTTAAATTAGAGAAAAGTTTTCCCATTTGTATATTTCCTTCATTTAAAAACAAAATAAAGACATTTTATTTCTCCCCTACTAGTATTCATTAGAGGCCACCTTTTCTGCCGTAACACTTTGCTATTTGCAGGTTCTTCCCCAATTAAAGAAAAGACTCCTCACCTCCGACTTCAGTTTCTCCCTCTCTCTAGTATCATCCGATACGTAAACTCTCTAGGACAGTAGACTTCCCGAAAACTTTCAATCTTTAGATCATGGATGCTTCTTCCATATTAAAAACAAACAAATAAAACAAAAACACTCCCTGTAAAATTATCCCCTCTCCATTTTATTCTCTCTCTTTAATGTTGGTCTCCATTTCCTGATATTAAGTTTTAAAACAAAACACAAAAAGAAGGTCCAAAGAAAATGCTTACCTAATGAATAACAAATTCAATAGGAATAGGCTTTTCATGAATTCATAAATCTTACTACAATTATTTTTGATCACCTACTTTGAGGCACACACTTGATACTGGGGCTGTAGAATTGAATAAGAGAAGGTTTCTGCCCTAGAGGAGTGAAATTTATGAGAAAAAACTTCTACAAAACAAGCAAGGCAGAACCCAGCAGGCCCACCAACATTATTTGTAAAATAAACAAAATGGAACAGTTTAAAATTCTATGCTCTAATTATCAGTTGCTAAATTCTTTTAAAAACCTTCCTTACAAGAGTAATTCATGCTCATTATAGAACATTTGAAAAATACGAGAGACTTTTAGACAACACAGTTGCAAAAAAGACGTATGTGTAAGGACGTATGTTCTTCGCACTGTTGTTTATGATAGCAAAACAACTGGTGTTCTTGGAGTCTGTATAAAGGCATGATTTGTCTCTTACACCTCACGGTACGGCTTGGATCATAGGTCCACTTACCTAGGGGGTGCTAATTAGCATTATTTGAATTTAATAACATTGACGAGATCAAACATATAGAATTTGAACAGTAAGGAGGCCCCCAGAAGTCTTTATGCCCATGGCAGTGAGGACATCTGTTCTTGGATATTCCCCACCCAACTCCCCACCCCCTTCTCCAGCAGGATTAATCGCAGGCACTTTGTTCCTCCAGCTAGGACCCGGATTGGACGGGTGCAAGCAACCGATAGAGACTTCCCCCAGAGCAGCATCACGTACTCCATCTCCACTGGAGGGGCCAGCCTCCAGCGCCCGAGCATGTTCTGGATTAATCCCAAGACAGGAGAACTCCAGCTAGTAACTAAAGCAGACTATGAAACGACCTCTGTCTATATGCTCAGAATCCAGGCCGCCAACAGCGAGGACGCAAGCTCAGTCACTGTGAGTGGGGCTGTTTGGTATATTCACAAACCCAACTGGTTGACTTAGAGTCTCTCTGGCACCCTCAGAGCGTGGCTGCGGCAGTGAGGAATCTTCTCAGGGGCACATCCTGCAAATGTGACAGGAAACAAGTGGTGATGCACAGGAAATAAAGATCCACATCTTTATTTGAGGCCCAAGTTTGTGGTGACTGGGAGAAGCACTGGGACTGATGGCCAGACGCTGGAATAGCCACTGAACCCACAAAGCCACTTTGTGGGACAAGGTTCCCTCTGTGGCCCTTTAAACCTTGCTTTGCTTTCATGGTGGGCTGGTGGTGAGCTCCACACTGCCCAGAAGTCGGGTGTGGTTTCCCAGTCATGCATTTACTCCCCAAGAGCAGTTCTGCTGTGTTCTTACCCCACCCCCACATTCACAAGATGGGGTAGATCTTAAAATGATGTTATGCTTCCCAACCTTCCATGCTGAGAACCTTGTTAAATGCAGGTTCTGAATCAGTAGGTCTGGGGCCTGAGACTCTGCACTTCTAACGTGCTTCCAAGTACAATGCTGCTGCTCCACAGCCACATTGTAAGTAGCAAGGGTCTATCTGACAGGTCTGTGCTGTCAGTGGTTAGAATTATCTGAGGCCAACCCAATGGCCACAAATACTAAACTATTCCTTGGTCTTTCCCATTAGTGAAGTGGAAAAGCATGAAGGCAAAATGAACTCTTAGCAGCATGCAGCCCGAAGTGATACAGACAGTGGTTCTGAGTTCATTTCTCAACTTTGATCCAAATTTTCCAAAGGGGTCCAAGCAATGCTTATCTCTGTGTCCCTATTACTCTATTCCTTAAATGGAGAGTCACGTGATAACCCAATGCCCAAAGAGTCCAGTCCAGTTCCTCTGACTAGCTTTGACTAATGAGATGATATTTTTAATGACGTGTGAGGCTTGGCATTGCTAGCTGAGGGAAGTTGGAGATAATTGCAGTGTTTGTTAGGCTGGGTTTTTTGTTTTTGTTTTGAGAAAAATGAATGGACTCCACTTTGGGAGCTAATGAAAGGAACATTTCAATTTATTCCTGGACTCAGAAATACCTGAAATCCCCAAATTTCAAAGGTAGAATGGATATGACTCAAAATTCATAAGCTTTTAAAAAAGGGTGATGAACTAAATGATCACAAGTCCCTTTCAGGGCTGACGTTCTATGATTCTGTGCTGGCAGGAGTCCCAGTCTATATTCCAATTCACCAGGCATGAAAGACAGCGATGAAAGAGACTAGGCTGGCCCCTGCTTGTGGCAGGTTAGCTTCAGGGCTTAGTGCGGTGCTAATAGCTCAGGCTACAGATGAGAGCCCAGCTTAACCAGGTCCCCTCCTTTCATCTGTAGCTGTCAGTCCCTGCTGCATATTAGAATCAGCTGGGGAACTTAAAGACAGAGCCTGGGCCCCACCCTCCAGGGAGTCCAATTTATTTGGTCTGATTTGGGCCCAAGAAAGTGGAGCCAGGGTTGAGAAACATTGCTGTATATGCCAAAGTTAAAGACTGAACTTCCAATTCACAAGGAGCAGGGAGCAAGGAAATACATGGGGTCACTATAAATCCATAACCACTACTGGAAAAACAGCTCAGCATCATCTACAGGTCAGCCAATATGTTTAGGTGCGTGCGCGCGCGTGTGTGTATGTGTGGGGGGTATATGTGAATGTATATATAACACACACACACACACACACACACACACACACACTTAATAGCACAAGATTTGGAGTAGGACAGACCTGAATTCAAATCACAGCTCTGCCACTCACCAGCTGAAATGTCTGAGGTCAATTACCTAATTTTTCTAAGCCTCTGTTTCCTCCTCTTTAAAATGGGAGTAATCATATTGTCTATCTCACGTGAGGTTAAACGAGCTAATTCACAAAACGTGCTTAGCCCAAAGAGGCCTGGCACACGGCGAGCTCTCAGTACACTTTAACTTTTTTTTTTTCCTTTTTGTCTTTTTTACTGACCGGTAACGGGATTGCAACCCTCGGTGTTGCGCCCACACCGTGCTCAGCCAGTGAGCGGGAACCAGTCTCCACATGGGATCCCAACCCTCGGTGGGAGCGTCGCCACGCTCCCAAGCGGTGCACTCTCCAGTGCGCCACTGGGCCGGCCCACACTTTAACTTTTAAGATGACCACCTTCTTGCCACTCTAGGTTACTGTGAACATCCTTGAAGAAAATGATGAAAAGCCAATTTGTACCCCAAACTCTCATTTCCTGGCCATCCCAGTGGATCTGAAAGTTGGCACAAATATTCAAAATTTCAAGCTGACGTGTACTGACCTTGATTCCAGCCCCAGATCTTTTCGTTATTCCATTGGCTCAGGTACAGTACTTGATGTTGACAGCCCTGAGCCCTGTCTTTGAGCACTCTGCAGCTGTCTAGGGAGAGCGGGTGGGGGCTGTGCTCACACACTGATCTGTGTGTGGGGGTATTTTGGGTGAGGAGAGCAGGGATGGCAGTCTAATGGCTCCTGAGCGTCCTAGAGCTCCCCTTCTCACCTAACTTTCCCCAGACCCCCCCACCATGGCTGCCCAAAGACCCGAGGAAGGGTGAATCCCATCACCCTAAAATTCTCAGACTATAGTATGAGTCATAAGTCATATTAGCATAATTAAAAAAAAAATTTAGTCCAACTCTGCAACCACCTCTGTTCCCGAAAGCTTGTAGTGGGGGCAGGGAATCCCAGTCCTCTCTCTGGATAGTAAAAGATTAAATAGATTAAGTGCATTTTGAAATATGTCCTCAGGAATTCTCTTCTGCTCTATTCATTTTGTCTCTTTAAAAATATGTCACTGTGGGGAAAAAAAAAGAGCACCCCTCAATGGAAATTAGACCAAAATAGCTCATCTAATGAAGTGCTGGGGCCAGAGATTTAAACCCAAACAAGCAGAGCAATTCCACGTGAAAGAGTAAAAATCCATCTCGGCCGCCTGCTGAGCCCTTGGCAGAGCAGGAACTCGAACAGTAGGAAGCCTCTCGAGCCTGCAGTGTCACAAAGCCTAGGGGCAGAGACTGCCTGGAGACTGTAGTCGCCCAAGATGGAAATAATCCATACTGAGAACCCTAAGGCCTTTATGGAGCACTTTGCTGCTAAGGGAGTAAAAACTGCATCATCTCCTGCTCCATTTACTGGTGTTCAGTCAGTAATGAGTCTGGAGCCACCGGAGGAATGAGCAAGATCCAGCTCGGGCTGGCAGCCTTTCTGCCCCAGGCTCCTTGAACTGAGCTGTGAGCCCCAGCAGAGCTGTGGGTGTGTTTGGGGGATGATGGGGTGGGTTCAGGAGGACCTACAAAGTCAGGAGGCACTGTCCTTTGGAGGACTCCAGTGTGACTGACCAGCCAGGATCCGTGAAAGGCATGGGGTGAACTGGCCTATGGCCAGGGATGTGTTCTGCTCCCCCCTCTTGCAGCCCCCTTATTGGTCTGAGTGTGAGTTACCCATGTTGTTACCAAACAAATGCCAGAAGGGGTTGCACCAGGAAAGCTAGAAGGGGTTGCACCAGGATTACTAAATCTCTATGCCTGATGCTCAGCACGACACCACCTGGACCCGGCATGTTCTTGTCCTTTTCTATTCATCCATGTTTGCAGCCAATGCTGGACGCTGGTTGTGAACAAGAGTTTCTTTGTACTAATGAAATCTGGTGCAGTTAAGGCTTATAGCATGTCACTGACCCAGCCCTGGTGCATCAGAAACACAGTCTACACCTGAGGTGTGGACATTTGTGCAAGAGACCAAATGCAGTCTTCTAAACCTTAACTTCTCACTCTCTTTCTCCCTTCTACCACCACCTCATATGGAATTCATCTCATCAAGGCAACATCAACAGTCATTTCACCTTTTCTCCCAATGCTGGATCCAACATCACCCGCCTGCTGCTTGCCACTCGCTTCAACTATGCTGGTGGGCTTGATAAGATCTGGGACTACAAGCTGCTTGTCTATATAACTGATGACAACTTGCTGTCTGGCAGGAAGAAAGCTGGAGCTCTTGTTGAAACAGGGACGGTGACACTGAGTATTAAAGTCATTCCCCACCCAACCACGACCATCACCACAACCCCCAGGGTAAGGGCTTTGGGACCTGGGATCCCCAGTTGGATTCTTGTGTAATTTATGTCGATGGAGCCCTTTGACTCAGTAGCAGTGTGGGATGGACTGAAAAGAGCTAAGGTTTTAGGATGTTGCCAAAAATGGTAACCATGGGCTGGACTGGAGTAGCCACTGGGTGATGGATAAAGATCCAGGGGAGACCTTGGACTTTCAAGACCATTAACTTTTCCTGTTCTGGGAAAGAGTATGCATTTGTGCAGTGACCTGTGGTAGATCAGATGTTGATCACCCGTGGTACTTGTGGCACAGGAGCCAATTTTCATGGGCATATGGCCAGATGCTACCTTCATAATCCCTTCTTTTCTTGTCCTTAAGAGCCATTGCAAATAAGTGTCCATGAAAGCAGGTAGCTGGCTGCCACGTGCTCTTTTCCATGTCTTTTCAAGAGTCACCATGTACCGATCTGTACCCTACTCCCTACCTCTACTCCAAAAAATTCATCCAATCTACAAATATCGATTTGATGTCTATAATGTGCCAATCACTTTAGTGAACAAGCCACTCTGCTCTCATAGAGCTTATAGGTCAGTGGTGCTCCAAGTGTGGTCCCCAGGCCAGCAGTGTCAGAAATGCAAACTCTTGGGCACGCCCTAGATTATTAAAGTCATATCTCACCCATCCATGATCATCACCACAAACTCCAGGGAAGGATATTGGAGCCTGGAATCCCCAACCCTACCCACTGGCCTACTGGACCAGAAGCTCTGGAGGTGGGACCCAGCAATCTGCGCTTTTAATATGCCTTCCAGGGAATCCATGTGCACTTAAGTTTGACAGCCACTGTCTACAGGGGGAGACAGATTACGAGCAAGTACACAAGTTAATAAAATAAATATAGATCATGGTTAATGTAGGAGGAGAATAAGCAGATGCCAACAGGATCAGTGTGGAGAAGTCAGGCAGAGCCTTGAAGTCTGACCACAGGATTCTCTCCTTTGCCCTCTGGCTCACACTTATGCTGACTCTTTTGTCCCCTTTCCTCCTCCTTCTAGTAGAAGCCACACCCCTGGTCAGCAGCCCCATACCTGTAGCATGCCAGAGGAAGAGTAATCAGAACCGTAGAAATCTACATGGAGGAAGCCAACTTCTGCTTCTCCAGGTCTTACCATGAGCTGGTTAATGTTTATCACTCCTGCACTTGAGTCAGTGTGACCCCAATGAATGGAGAACGTATGGCAACCCTAAGGACTTTCAGCTGTGGTAGGAGCTAGTAGGGTCCCCTGAGTAAGTAACTGCCACCTTTCCTGGGCTTACCACATGACCTGATTGTGACATCTCCAATCCTGAAATCTCCATAACTTGTTTATCTGTCTCCCGCTCTAGGAAGCAGATGCTGAACTTGAGGTTTCGCTGTGCTATCCGTCCACTCTTCTGGCAGTGGCAGCTCATAGTCAAGTGAACACTGCAAAGCCTACAAGGTGTTAAAAAACACCTTTCGTGGCTCATGCTTTCCCAGTGAGAGACAATGGCTATATTAGGCCCTGGGTTGCACCATGATATGGCAGGAAAAAGCCAATGGGCTTTTCAGATCTCAGGAAGGGGAAGAATGACAGAGAATAAAATTAGGCTTAGAGTTGCCTTGTGGTTCTCTACATTTTCTGGGTTTTAATCTAATGGATGTCTGCAAAGACTACAAATAAGGTAATGGGTTGAAGCAGCAAGAACTATGAGCACACAGATGTCCAACTGACAGAGCAGGAACAAAGAGAGAGTTGAATGTCAAAGATGCCACCAACCTATGCTCACCCTCCTGCTCTCTGGTCTTCAAGCCCAGGGTCACCTACCAGGTCCTGAAGAGAAACATTTACTCTTCATCTGCGTGGTACGTGCCTTTTGTCATCACTTTGGGCTCCATATTGCTTCTGGGTCTCCTGGTGTCTCTGACCATCCTGTTGGCCAAAACCATCCACAGATACTGCCCCTGCAACACTGAGAAGGACAAGAAACCTCTGTAAGTTGCCAGTGGGCTGGGCCCTTCCTTCCACTTCCTTTAGGACACTGTTTCTGGTGATGTCAGGAGAAGGAAAGCTGGAGAATCAGGATTTCTCAACAGGGCAGAGTTCTTGGAGTGCAGGAAGAAAAGGAACTATGGGAGAAAGAATCCCAGCTCCCGTGGGTCCTAGTGTACCCTCTTTGTCACCTGCTGGGCCAGGAAACCATCTCTTTGGCTTTCCCTGGCAACCCACCCTGTCTTTGATGGGCTCTCAATGAAATTGGAGTGTCAACCTTTTGGTGACCTTGCCCTGGATAGAAGCTTCAGAAAAGCCCTGTTGTGAGTGGTGATAGAATATGCTGTGCTCTTATTTGCAGAATATTTAAAAGATGGGATGAAATTAAAGTAAGTACAAAAACTGATAAAGAAATTAAGCTTTTGGCCCTAGTGATTCAGTTGGGCTATTGTGTGAATAAATAATCATTGTTCTTTTGCATGTGGCCCAATCTCTCACCCTCAAAGGCTATGAACACAGACCTGTTTTCTCTCCTTCCTGTTCTTGCCTGCTCACTAATAGTCCTCTTATTGTGACAACCTGTGGGAAGTATTCTACTGGCTAGAGTGAAGTGGTGGAGTGAAGTGAAGAGAACACCAAATGATTAGGAACTCCCAGAGCCAGGTTTCTTGGTTCTCAGAAACTCTTACAACTAGGGCATGATGGTTCCGAGCCTGGGCTTTGGAGTTAGAGAAGACCTGGGTTCAAATCTTGTCTCTTCCATTTTCTGGGCATATGGCTTTGGGCAAGTGACAGCCTCTGTGAGCTTCAGTTTCCTTCTTTGTAGAACTAAACAATTAAATGAGCAAATGCAAATAAGGCACTTAGCACTGTTCCTGATATAGAGTAAATACTTAATACACTACAGCCATTATTTTTTTTATCTTGCACTATTCTTCACAGCTGAATCCCAGTGAGTTTAGGATACTAGATTCCAAATTTAGCTCTATGCTCAAGTATCTTAGGGTTTTGAAACCTCTGAGTTTCAGGATTTCTTGATGGCAAAAAGAAGAGGTGATAAAACCATGTGCCTTTTAGAAGTATTTTGAAGATTAACTATTAACTGTCAAATAATTTTAAACCTATGGATGAAAGACTGTATAAAAGTATAAGGCATTAGCATAAAGTTGTGCATTGCATTTTGTCATATTTATTCGGGAAGCTTGTTGCTATTGGCAACCTTGACTTCAAGGTAAGAAGTCTTTGAGCATCTGCTGAAATTAAAAAAGGCATTTTTGTTTGGACTCTACTCACAAATTGATTTGAAAAAAACACACAAAACTAGCTGTAAAAGAGTGACGCTTAAGCTTGTGAGCATGGTGGTGCTCTGCAATGGGATTTGGGTAGAAGTTCTTGAAGAAATCCAATAGTCACCGTAACTCACATGCAATTTATTGCTTAATGTTAACAATGCACCTTGAACCTGATTGCTTTAACTTATATTCTAAATATCATTTTGAAATGGCAGAGTTAAAAAAGAAAAACTAGCTAGAAATTCAGGCTCAGACCTGGTTTCTCTGGAAATTAGTTGTGTCATATGACAGTCAAGGTTTGTCAAATAGCAAAGAATAAAATTAGAATCACAGTATTATAGAATCCAAGGTTATCATGGGAAGAGTCCAAGTCCAGCTCTTCATGTTATAAGTAACCAAAGTTTAATTTCCAGCCCTCAAACCTCCCAGCTTCAAGCCAAACCTTCTGCTCAGCTGGTGAGTTGGGAGGAAAATGGGGCAGGAAGAATTGCCGGGTGGTCTGACTGGGCTGGGCATGCGCTCACCAGGTGTGCTCCTCAGAGACAACATATTCCCTGACATTCTACAAGGTGTTAGTTTCCAAACGCATCAAAATCCCAGAACTGCCCTAGTCCAAAACCAGTAAGGATGGGACTGCTTTGTTTCAAGCAGGTGGTAGCCTCACTTTCTTTTCGGCCCCCATTCTTGGCCCCTCTTTTGATCACCCCTGAATTCCAAGGAACACAGTTGCCACAGGACCCAGTGTTATTATCATGCAGGTGCCAGTGCAGAATATTTTCGGGTTGGGCCGGCCCGGTGGCACAATGGATAGTGCGCCGCTTGGGAGTGCAGCGGCGCTCCCGCCGAGGGTTCGGATCCCACATACAGACCGGTTCCCGCTCACTGGCTGAGCGCGGTGCGGGCACAACACCGAGGGTTGCGATCCCATTGCCGGTCAGTAAAAAAGAGACAAAAAGGAAAAAAAAAAAAAAAAAGAATATTTTCGGGTTAACTAATGTCCATCTCTTTACCTCACCAGGATAAAGAAAAGAGGTATGTACGGTGCCTACTCCCTTTGCGTGTTTGCTTGTTGTTTTTTGCTTGCTCTGTTGTACTATGTGAAATGCTCCAGCTCGGCAGAGGCAGGGCGCAGTTGTGTCCTGGTGGGTTTTCAGCCACATCACTGTGGGGGGACTGAAGGAGCGAGCGGTCAGATGTAGCTGGAGAAAGGGCAGGGTAGGGTGTGGGCTGCCTTTGGCCCACTTGGATCTCTCTCTTTGGTCCTGCCTGTTCCCTGTCCACAGTCATCTCCAATCAGCTCAACTTAAGCCCCTGGGGCTGTTCCCCAGTGAGTGGGACAGGAGTGAGGGATTCTCCATGTGTTTAACAGCCTCTGCTGGCTGCTGCTCACGGAGGGGCGCGGTCCCTTCCGAAGACAGCTAGTGTATCAGATACTTCCCTCTTTTGAAGGAACAAATGATACTTTATTCTCAGGATGTAATGCATTTGATCATTTTCACAAGTTATTGAGGTCAGACTAGTTAGAGAGCGGGGCTGAGGCAGTCAGAGGAGCTAGGAGAGATGAATAACTTCAGGGAAGCTGGTAAATTGAGCTGGGTCCATCTGAAACGTCCCGGGCCTGAGGAAGTGTCCTGAGGTGACCCTGGCAGGAAAGTTAGTGCCTTAAGTTGACTCCAGACTAAGGGGAGAGACAGGACAAAGAATTGGAAAGATTTTTGTTTGGTTTTTTGTTTTTGTTTTTTTCTTGGCAGCTGGCCATTACGGGGATTGAACCCATGCTTTAACCACCATGCTTTCACTAACCGGCCAGCCCCTGGAAAGTGGCTTTAAAAAAAAAAAAATGCTTGCTTTCATCATCCCATCCACAGTCATGTGTGTCTGACTTTCACAAGGCATGTCTAAGCAGGGTTAGAAATTTGATTATAATGGCTATTGATCATATTGAGTGGGATGGCTTTAATAAATGAGATTTTCACAAACTGCCTTTAATCCCAGTTTACTTTTTAAAAAGGGACATGTGGAATGGATGCAAAAGAACCCCACATTATGAACCAATGTATCAACCCAATCTTTCTTTCTTATCTCTAAAGCCATTTAAAAGCTAAATTCCTAGATCCAGTAATAACAATAAGCTGGAAAAAGTAAAAAAACAAATTTAATTGTGTGTGTACATGTGTGTATTTTTTCTGAGAAGATGGAAAGCTGTCACCAAATATGTCTACAGAGAGAAAAATTTTTTGCCATGTCAAAGCCTGTTTAGGGGAAATCCCATTGTGGGGGTGGAATTTTAAGGTCAATTTAGTGCCCAAGAAGCTTAACTTCTGCCTGCTCCTTTCCCTACAGAAATGAAGAATGCAGACAGAGAGGTTGTGGTGGTGAGTATGGCTGGCCTCACGGGCACCTGGTTTGGCTGCTGGGGGGGGAGGGCTCCCATCTCCCCCCAAGGCAGGCCTCACCACAGCTTCATGGGGGTGTTTATCATTCAGGGAGGTGCTTACATTTGGCTGCCGGAACTGATCGCTGTGTGACGAGCTCCTGATAGAATTGGTTCCCTCCACTGAACATGGCTGCTGATGTATTTGCAGAAGAACTGGATTTCATAAATATTGAGCAGCCGTGTGTATTATCAGCACCAGCTCTCCAGGAGACTGAGTTGGGGTAGTGGAGCTTAAAGCCCAGAACTGGCACTTCAGCCTTCAGTGGGATTTAATTTTTCTTTGCTCTTCCACAACCTTGCAGAAAAGGGATAAAGAAAATGCACTGCTTGGGTCTGGGGTTGGTTCTGCCTGCTTAGCTGTATGACCTTGAGGACTCCCTTAGCATCTTTGAGCTTTAGATTCCTCACCTGTGAAATGGAGTGAGGTCACCTGGCCTGAGATAACAGGAGGGGAAATATTTTGAAAATTGTTGAGTCACACAAATGCAAAGTATCCCACCTCTCCACCTCACCCTCTTTTCATTTCTTTTACTGAACATGATCTATCCACTGGGAAGTGATGGAACTTGAAGGTGACTCCCCCCCACCAGCTCTTCCCCACCCCTGATAATAAGACTGTCATGATCCAAGACCTGTAAATGTGGCAAGTGACATGTCCAGTGGGGAGGCCAAAGCAGTGCACTGGGGTTTTTGCTTTGGCCCCTCACCTAAGTGCTCTGCACTCTGGTCAGTCTACAGATGGGAGGAAGAGGCAGTGTCTGGTCTCCTGGATTTTCCTGTCTAGGGCGAGTACCCTTGGGGCTGCCACTCAGAGATTGCCTTAGAACTAGGTAATATTAAATCAATCTGTTCAATGAATAAATTCTCATGATCATAAAAAGTGGGGCTGCTTAGCTGGTCAAGTGGATGAAAGTCATATAATCCCATTTTCCTCTCTCTCGTCTTCAGAAGTGGAGACCTGTGGGGAAGTGAGTAGATGATCATTTTTGTGATGAAAACTGGGGGTTGAAATGCCGTCTAAACTCCAAATACCATACTCTTAGCGTGCTAAAGACTCTGACTTTGGTTCTTGTGGAGGGTATCATGTGAGGGAAGGGGGCATTTCCATGGCAACAAGGGACAGGTGCATGAAGCAGAGGTCAGGTCCTGTAAGGTGGCATAGAGTACAGATCAGGGGAGGGAAGAGATGTGGAGAACAGGGCTTAAGTAAGGCCCAGAGGCAACATTGTGTGGGTCTAGGCAAGAGGAGGCAGTGGGAGAGGGCCGGAGTGCCAGGGCCAGAGGTGGGAGCACCCGGGGGCTCACCTGTGCCCGCCTTGCAAGTCTGCCTGACAGTGATCCCATTGAGGCAGTGCAGGTCTTAGCCCGTATTGCATGGCATTTCTACTCCTCCTTCTTTGCAGCTTAGGTATCATGTAGGATGCTTTCTTAACCCTGGAGTATGGGTTAAATGACCCCATGATCCCCACTTGTGCCCGTAACATCCTCCATCTCTCCTGTCAGAGCCTTATCTCTCTGTACTGTAGCAGCTGTTTGTCAGTAGCTCCTACTCGATTGGGCTGTGTGCAGGTAGTAACCAAGCCGGTCTGGTTCACCACTGTGTCCCCAGCATTTAGCCCAGTGCCTGTTGAATAAATAAACATCAAGAAGGCTTTGGCTAAGGAACTTGGGCTGTGAGGATGAATGGCCTTGCCTGGGGGGAGAAGTGTAGGGTTGTGCTTGAAGTTGTCTTTTCTTCTCCTTAGGAAACAGTCCAGATGAACACTGTCTTTGATGGAGAAGCCATAGACCCAGGTAATTAAGTGGTAATGCCATCCAAAAGAATGCTTTTTCTATTTAAGGCTGGTAGGGTCACGGAGGACCTTATACAATTTCTTGCTCTTAACTCAGTTTGTCAATCCGTTCGGCTACATTGCCTACATGGTGCTGACCCTTCTAGGCTAAAGTTCAGTGTGAGATCAGCTCTGACCACACTGGCTTGCAGACGCACAAGCACACGGTCATGGGTGAGGCCTCAGCAGGTTTCCACCTAAAGGCTCGCCCTCAAGAACCACGCCTCTTTCTTGCCTCCCTTCCTAAATCACGAGCCAGTTTAGGGAACTGGTGAATTCAAAGAACCACATGTTTTTCCTGCTCATTTAGTACTCGCTTCCTACCCCCATCCTTCCTGAGTGCTTCTAATACCATCCTATTAGTAGCGGGAGATACGGAGAAATGGCAAGTTTGGCCTCTTTTTTCCCGAGATCAGGGCCAAGTATTTCTTCTTGGTCGGCAAGATGAACATAAGGTAAAGCTGGCCTCCAGAGCTCTCATCACCCTCGAGAAATCAGCTCCAAATTTAGCTCCTTTACACACATCCCTCCGCTTACAAAGGCTCAATTATAGATGGGAATAAAGGGAAGGAAACCAAATTCAGGAGGCAAGTGTGTTGGCTCCCTGCCACCCTCATATGCAAGCCGCTCCAGTCCCCCTCGGAAGGAGGATGGCTCCTCTCCAGTGACAGGCTGCTGCTGCTGGAATTAAATTTCCCTCTATTATTAGGTACTTGTTACCATAATGTGCCCGCATTAGCATAAGTGCTGGTGGGATCCTGAGCTGAGAGGCCACTTGTGCTGTATGGAAAAGGCAGGAGCAAGGCTTGCCTTAAACCCTGATCTTCCAGAGCAAAAGCCAGGGGGGACTTTTGCATTTTTGTGTGTTTAAGAGAAGAAAAAAGGAAATAAGCCAAGTGGCCTATGTGAACAAACACATCAGTTAGTGTGGGCACAGTAGCAATAGCTCCCCTGCTCCCTCTCAAGTGGGCCCAGATTCGTGTGTCTGTGTGTACAAGTCTCTGCGAACCCAAAGTAATAAAAGCCAAAGTCTTTTCCTCCTTATGTGGTGAATTCCTTTTCATAGCAGGGATCTGAGGATCTTTTAAAAGAAACAAAATAAATCAGGAAATAATAGGGAATCCCATTACTAATTTAGCCGAAGGTCAAGATTTACATGGCCTTCTCACCTTGCAATGGGGTGGCCTTGGGTCTCTCCTAAGCCTTTCTCTCCAGAGAGGCATGGTGTTTGCTGCCTGTGTGGTCTGCGGCATGTGGCTTGCGGAAAGGGCAGACTGGGGAAGATTGTACTCTTCACAAACCTGCTTTCTGTCTCAATGATCCACACCTCCTAGCACACTTCATCTTTCCTTGTGAGTCAGACAGAGCAGGGTGGAGGTGGCGGAAGAGAGAATCATTTGAAATCCTTGGTTTATATGATTGTTTTATTTTTTTCCTCCCTAGTGACTGGGGAAATGTACAAATTCAACTCAAAAACTGGAGCCAGAAAGTGGAAACATCCATTAACCCAAATGCCAAAATGGAAAGAGTCCAGCCCCCAGAGAGCTGCCACAAACGGAGTCACTGCTGGGGAAGGAGCAGGGTCCCTGAGAAGGACCAACAAGGAGGGTGATGGGCCAGGTGGCAAAGCACAGGCTCAGGACGCAGGCCAGGGGTCCAGGCATGGGGACAGCAAGCCAGGCACACCCAAGAACAGAAACCCAGCCCTCCCAAGCAGGGCGTCCCCCAAGCCCCACCCAGGAAAGTAAGTGGTGTCCAGTTGCCAGGCCCACAGTGCAGCACAGGAGAGGGGCCTGACCATGGTGGGTGCTGTCTCACCTCCTAAATTCCGTGGGGGCAGGGTAGGCATGGCACAGGTGAGAAGCTGTGGGTTGAGGGGATTCAGACATCCTGGGTCCCAAGTGGGATGTTTGACATATTTTTTAACAAATGGAAAGGGGTTTCACATGGTTGCCTTTTTCTGAGATGGCACAGGAGAAACTTCTCTCAGGTCTCAGAACTACCTGTACCTCTATTCAGCTGAACTGTCAACTTTTGGATGTGGAATTGTCGTGTTTCCTCTTTGCATTGACTGTTAGGAGGCTCTATTCAGCTCAACCTGTGTGAACTTTCTTACATAAATATTGAAGACCACCCGCACATCTGGTTTCATCTTATTTTCCTGCCCTTATTTTAGTATCACCCAGATTTCTTTACTTATGTATACAGTTCAACACCATACACCTTTGTAGGTTCCCCCAAATCTTTTTCAAAGGAAGCAGTGAAAAGCTGAATGAATAAATAATAAGTTCACCTGGGAAGAAGAAAACACAATAGATATCTTCTTTTATTCTTGTTTTACTGATGTATAACTTATGTTCAGTAAAGTGCACAGATCTAAGGTGTTAACTCAGTGATACATAGACTCCTTCCAGAGGCAACCACTACCCTGATCTTTACCATCATAGATTAGTTTTGCCTTTTTAAAATTTCTTATAAATGGAATCACACAGAATGTGCTCTTTTGTGTTTGGCTTTTGCTCAGCATCATGTCTGTGATATTATCCACATTGTATGCATAGTGCTAGTCCAGTTTTCTTGTGTCTAATTCCATTGTAAGAGTATACCACAATTTATTTATTCAATCTACACTGGGGTGACTGCTTCAAGTATTTCACTATTATGAATTACAGCACTATAAACTTTCTCATACATGTCTTTTGGTGGACATATATGCTTGTTTCTTCTGAGAATATATGTGGGAGTGGGATTGCTGAAGCAATTGCTGGATAGTGCCAAAGAATTCCAAAGCAGTGGCTCCAGTTTACACTCCAGCAGCAAAGATTGAGAGTTTCAGTTGTTCTATATCCTTGTCAGCACTTGGGATTGTCAGTGCTTTTGATGTTAGCCATTCTGGTTAAAATTACTGTTGATGTAAAATCACTCTTTTTCTCAAGGTGAAACAACACCAACCATACAACTTCCCTGCCCTGCTCCTCTCACTTCCTGTGATTGAGGGAACTGTAGGGCTCTGAGTGGGGATGCAGTGGGAAGCACTATCCCACATGCGATGCAGATGGTCACCTGCTGGCGCAAGCAGGGAGCTGAGAATAGCAGGTACTGCCACGGAAAAGGAAGTGAAACTTTCCAGTGTGTGCCTAGTGGAGACTGAGCTAGTCTTGCTCTGTGTCCTGCTCCCTGGCTGCTGTGGCCCTGGCCCTGTAATCACCAGAAAGGACCAGGTGAGAGTCCACTAGAGCAGCACCCCCTTCTCAGTTGGGGAGGCAGGTGAGAACCCCCAGGCCCACAGCAGCCTGTGGGAGACAGGTGGGATCTGTCCTGCCCATGAACAGCTTCGGAGAGAACAGCTGCTTGTTGCCAGTGTGACATCTCAAGAAAAAGAAACATTTGGAAAATGCCCTGTCCTGGCCTAGATCAGGCAAGATTCAGTAATAAGGGCTGGTTGCCAGGGAACTCTCTTGAATAGGTTTAAGTTTCGCAAAAGGAGGCAGAGCTGTTCATTTGTGTAGGTTAAAGTGGGTGAAGTGGCTCATTACCCATTTAAGACTTTGCACGTCTGTTGAGCCCCCAGTAAAATGCCGTCCTCAGAAGCTCTCAGCTTCGATGTAAGTAAAACGAGGCTCCGAGAAGGTTGAAGGGGATTTAATAACTGTTTATAAGCCCATTAAGGGTGATTAAAAGGAGGGCAGTGAGCAGCTGGTCTTCCTTCTCCAGGTATGACAGGGCGAGAGGGGGTGTGCTTAACGACCAGGGGAAGAGGCGTAGGTTAGGCACAGGGAGGGACTTGCCAAAGGCTGGGGTCTTTTTGAAGAGCTTGGTGTCCTCCCTGGTGAAGGGCAGGAAAAGCCCCAAGGTGAGCCGAGAAATGGGGGCAAGAACAGCATCAGGAGGCTTCTACAGAGAGAAAATATGCCCCCCCCCTTTCCTTTTGCATATTTGGCTACTTGATTAATGGAAATCCAGAAGACCGAGGTCCAGGGCTGAGGCCATTTGGTTTTTAACATTTACTGGGTTTGGAGAAAAAAGAAGTTATCCAAATAAAATGAAGCCAGCAACTGGTGCGGATCTTGTGAAAGTTTTCTCACATTTCTCTCCCAAGACCCGAAACACATATGAGTTGATTGTAGCCACAGTTTACTTCCCTCATTCAGATTCGTAATAAAATCGGAGGGCCGGCCCATGGCTCGCCTGGGAGAGTGCGGTGCTGATAACACCAACCAAGGCCATGGGTTCGGATCCCTATATAGGGATGGCTGGTTGGCTCACTTGGAAGAGCGTGGTGCTGACAACACCAAGTCAAGGGTTAAGATCCCCTTACCGGTCATCTTTAAAAAAATAAAAAAAATAAAAAAACAAAATCGGGGCAAATGAGTTTAGAGATTAGGTCACGTAGCGACCCATAATGGTTGAAGGAGTTAAAACTGCACGGTAAATTCCAAAGTTGGAGCTTTGGCTGTGCTCGGTAGAAAGCAGGCTCGCATCTCAGTCAGCCTGTGTGGAAAGCATGCGGGGTTCACAACCAGAAACTGGGAAATGACACTTCTGCTCCACAGAGCCCTCGTTCATGTCTGTGCTTCTATTGTCGGCCTTTTTATTTAATGTGTTTTGTGATGGCTGAGAAAAGCGACAGAATAAGTGAACACTGAAAATGATTGCTACTGAAACTTGGTGTTTCTCATTTCAAACTCAGCATGTGTGTTTATACATCCCGTTCATTCAGTAAATATTTATGGAGCAACCACTGTGTGCCAGGTGTCGATTCATTAGTAAACCCAATGGCCTCAAATCCCTGCCCTGGTGGAGCTTACATTCTGTCCGCTGCAGCTGAAGGCAGCCTGCTGATAAACTGTGCCAAAGCGTTCTACAAGTATTTCCAGTTCCATCCTGGCCTATTTGTTTCTTGATTCCTTGAATGTTCTGTCTGAAACATAAATTAATCCAAGCCTTGAATCTCCTTTCCAGAGGAACAGACAATTCAGGACTATTTAAATATTTTTTAAAAAACTTAATGGGGAGTACTTGTGGGAAAATAGTTGAAATGCCCAAATAGGAGCCCTAGCCCGAGGTTATCAGGCCAGTGTACTGTTAATACAGATGGCAGCTCTGAGCCAGGCTTAGCTTCTGTGTGTGGAAGATGGAAGAATCCCGAAGTCAGTGGGATATCTGATCTGGATGGAGCTCAGGGAAAAGGTCAAACACGGGGAGTAGGGAAGACTCAGATCACTAAGACCCTTCTATGTACCACCTGCATTGGGGACAAGATGTGGCTCCTGCTCGAAGGGAGTAATCCAACTGAGAAGTAACCAGCTCCTAAAGAGACAACCAGCTGTCACATGGGCACTTTTTGAGAAGAATTAAACAAGTGCCATATGGAGTGAGTGCTGGACAAAGTTGATGAGGGCCAGAGCAGTCCCTGACAGCGTAATGAGAGACCTGGAATCCAAAGGGGTCTTAAAGGTGGGGCAAATTCAAAGTGGGAGAGGAGAGAAATTCTGAACAAAGGCTAAAGCATTCAGAATCCTGGGTTTCAATCCATTTTCAGTTTTCAGTCAATACTTGTCTTGTGTCACCTGGAGTGGCCCAGTACAGAGCCTCCTGGGTATGTAGCAAGAATTTAACAAACATTTGTAGAATTAGATTGAAGTAAGCAGGCTTACGGTTGTCTTTATTTTTACCGAGGTCATGTAGCAGAGTCATGTTTTCTAACTAGATCTAGGCAAACATTATGATAGTCAACAATAGTTACTGAGTGCCTACTAGGTACCTGGCACTAGTCCAGGCTCTGGAAATACAGCAGTAAATAAAACAATGTTCTTAGTGTTTATATTCTAGTGAGGGACGAGAGACTGAAAATACAACTGGACAATGACTGGGCCATATGTAAAAACAGAACTTCGACCCACAACCTGCAGCAACCTGCCCAGGAAACCAGCTCCCTTATCTACAGTAAACAACCCAGGAAGCCAGCCTACTGTCAGACTTGTAGGAAGCCAGATTGCTATTTCTAATGACAATCTAGGAAGCTAAACAATGACCCTTGTAACAATGAGTGCAAATGGCCAGGACTTGATTAATAACTGCCAGCTTCCCTAATGTTTGACTGTGCTTCCCATTTAGGTCGAATCTGAGAAAGCTAAATATGCATACCTAACCAATCACATAGGGTGCCCGGTCTCCAGTTAGCCCAGCTACGGCTCCTCAGGCCAATAGGGTCTATTCAGGGCACACCTGATGCCTTCCTTTTTTCCACTGTGAAGCTTTCCTTCTCCTCTGCCTGCCTGTGGGTCTCTACCACAACATGAGTGCCCGTGGTTGACTCCCTTGCTTGGCAGTCAACCCAAACTTGGAATAAATAGCCTTTGCTTTTCTCGTATTGCTGGTCTTCATCTATTTCCGCTGGGATGATAGACAATCACATGATATATAAATATGTGATTTATAAAAATGTATTTATACATATATAAATATTAATGTATATATGATGTGTCGATGGTAAGTGCCATTCAGAAAAATAAGCAGGGTCAGGATTAAGGAGGGTGGGATGGCCACTTCAAACAGGTGGTCAAGGAAGACCCCGTGATAAGGTGAGAATCAAGCATGGACGTGTGGGACGGAGCCATGCAGATAACTGGGAAGAGCCTTCCAGGCAGGCGGCAAGGGCGAGGGCAAGCTAATGAGCATGAGGATGGGAGGAGGTGACGTCAGAGGTGGGGGAGCAGGCGTGTCTGTGAGTGTGTGGGGGTGGGGATGTGTGGTCTTGGGGGTGTATGTGGAGAGGGGTTTGCACATCCTGTCAGGCCTTGTGGGCCATTGTAAGGACTTTGGCTTTTACTCTGAGGGTGATGGGGAGCCACTGCAGGGCTTTGAAGAGAGAAGTGACATAACTTATTTGTGGTTTTTTTTTTTTTGACCGGTAAGGGGACCACAACCCTCAGCACAGCGTTGTCTGCACCACGCTCAGCCAGTGAGCGCACCGGCCATCCCTATATAGGATCCAAACCCGCAGCCTCAGCGCTACCAGTGCTGTACTCTCCCGAGTGACCCATGGGGCCGGCCCCTTATTTGTGTTTTGAAAGCATTTCTCTGATTGCTGATTTGAGACTACTCTTAGGAAAGTTAGGGAATGGGGCTGGAAGTAGAGAGACCCCTTAGGTGGCTGTTAGATTAATCCAAATGTGAGATGTGACCACACCTTGGTCCAGGGTGGCAAAGGTGGAGGACGATGGAAGCCTTGCAGCAACTTTTTGAAGGAGGATCCCAGATATGAAAGGAATACTGAATTCTCTTGGACCCTATTCCTATATCAGACAAAGGTTCCCAGCAGGGTTTGGCCACTCCCTCAGTGGAAGCTACCAGATGCAGTTATTTTAGATAACTCTGAACAGTTCTCCCCCAGTGTGACTGCACCGTATCTAGTCTGCAGCACCCGTTGCTGTTGGGGGATGTGCGCACATAAGTGTGCTGGGAAGTAAAGAGAACCTCTCAGTGTTCCTGCCCCACTAAACTTCCTGTCAGGATTCCAAACAACACTCCAAGGAAACAGAGGAAACAAGCCTGGACAGTTTTCTAGGTCTGGATTCTGTGCCCTGCTGTGAAAAAAAGGTGCAGGCGCCTCACTCAACCTGAACAGTGCATTAGATTGGCCGTCAGTCTCGGCAAGTATGGTTCTCATTAAATGCTTTTCGCCAGGAGACCTGAGTTATAGAGCACTCTTTAACCTTTTCCATGACTCCCCAAAGAGTTGACATTCTTAGGAAACTTGTCTTTTTGGGGAAACAAAGGGAGACGAGTGTGTCCTGGAAAACCGGAGCCTTAGCCCAAATTGTTGGAGACGGTCCCTACTTGAAATGGTGTATCCTACTGTCCCCGGGAGTACAAATCATAGTCATCAGTCCTCATGTTTGGTTTGGAAAACATGGTCTCAGGGAGTCTTGAGACCAAGGCAAGGCATGCTCGTGAGCTTTGCTTGCTTCCTGTGAGGTTTCTGCTAGGTGGGGCTGACCTGGGGCTCCAAGAGAGCATCCTGCTGCCCAGGCGCCAGGCCCCCTACTCAGAGCCTTTTACTTTCTGTGTATTCAGAAATAGTCTGTGGCTGTGTAGCCCCCTCAGAATCAGGCACAGCTGAGGGAGGGAAACTGGTTAATCTGATTTCTAGGTGAGGCTCACGAGAGCTCCACTCTCTGCACGGCCCATCTTGTTTGTTCATCCATGGTCACAGAACACTCCAGCTGGCACGCATTTTTAAAAAATTTTAAATTAACAGTTTTAGGTCCGACCCCGTGGTGCACTCGGGAGAGTGCAGCGCTGGGAGCGCAGTGACGCTCCCACCGCAGGTTCAGATCCTATGTAGGAATGGCTGGTGCGCTCACTGGCTGAGCGCGGTGCAGGTGACACCACACCAAGGGTTGCAATCCCCTTACCAGTCACGAAAAAGACAAAAAAAAAAAAAAAAATTAACAGTTTTATTGTAATTTAATTTACGTACTATAGATTTCAGTGGTTTTTAGTTTATTCACAGAGTGCAACCATCACTACTGTCTAATTCCAGAACATTTCATCACCCCCAAAATAAATCTCACAGCCATTAATGGTCATTCCCCTTCCCCAGGCACTGGCACCCACTAATCTGCTTTCTGTCTCTATGGATTTGCCTGTTCTGGACATTTCCTATAAATGGAATCATACAAAAATTTGTCCTTTTGTGTCTGGCTTGTTTCAGTCAGCATAATGTTTTCAAGATTTATCCTCATTGCAGGTATATCAGTACTTCACTCCTTTTTAAGGCTGAGTAATAGTCCATTGCATGACTGTATCACACTTTATTTGTCCATTCATCAGTTGATGGATATTTGGGTTGTTTCCATCTTTTGGCTGTTATGAATAATGCTATAATGAACATTCGCGTACAAATTCTTGTGTGAACACCCAGGAATGGAATTGCTAGGTCATATGGTAACTCTACATCTACCTTATTGAGAAGCTGCCAGACTGTTTTCTATCATGGCTGCACTGTTTTATGTTTTCACAAGAAGTGCACGAGGGCTTCCTAAGCTTTTCAAGTAGACAGGTGAGGCACTCTCAGCCCAGGTTGTGGTGTGGGGCATTCAGCCCTTCCCAGATGCCACCACGTTGGCCTGAGGAGTCTGGGGCTGGTCTGGAGTGCTGGTCAACCTCACTGAGCAGTTTGCAGATAGGTCTCTGTACACCTCGGAGTTGCAAGCACGTGCCTAACATGAACGGGTCACTCTACCTCTGCAATCACTATTCCTCACGGCACTCTTCCGAGGATGGTCTGCATTTTGAGGATTATTTCCATTTTACAGATGAGAAAACTGAAGGTTGGAGAGATTAGACAACTTGCTCAGAGGGCACAGAGCCAGGACACCAACCTGGGTGTGTCTCCTCTGAGCCTATTTGGAAATGGCTCAGCTATGGCTTTTGATTTGTGCTCTCATAGGAAAAGGTGTCAGATGATTGGACTCCCAGATGGATCCTCTGACCGAATAGCTCTCTGCCCTGAAAGTCCAAGGTTTCTCATGGCTGCAGAAATCAAACCTCCACAGGTGTGGAGTCAATACCAGCTTCTGGGGCTGGCCCGTGGCTCACTCGGGAGAGTGTGGTGCTGATAACACCAAGGCCCCAGGTTCGGATCCCATATAGGGATGGCCGGTTCGCTCACTGGCTGAGCGTGGTGCTGACAACACCAAGTCAAGATGACCCCTTACCGGTCATCTTAAAAAAAAAAAAAAATACCAGCTTCTGAATGAGCAATATTGCCTGAGAGTGTCCTCTCCTGTAAGACTTGGGTTGAGGGTCTGAAATAGCCACTGGCCTGGCGCAGCCCTGCCAAACCCGGCACGCTGCTTTGGGCAGCAAAGAGGCAAAGCTTATTCTCGTCTCTCTTCTACACGCATTCCCTACCTATCTGCTCCTCAACAAGAGCAGTCTCATCTTGGCTATGAATATCCAACTGCTTTCCAAGCCCAGATCCGGGTCACTCACAACCAGCCTCTGCCCCAAGGCTGAAGGGGCTGCAGTCACTCATGTTGAGCAGCAGAGGCACGGCCTTTCTTTCTGCCCGTCAGCTTCCAGTGAGCGGGCCACCAACCCATCTGGTAAAAGACCGTCTCTTCCTTCCCATCATTCCCCAACCTTCCCAGGGTATGTGGCCTCAATGCCAGCAGAGAGCAGCCACAGGGCACCCAAGGTCAGGATTCTGCCTTGTGGCCACCCCCCAGAAACCACAGCAGCAGCGTGGTAGCTGGAAAGCAGGGAGTGCCACACCAAACCTCCTGGAGGAAGCGGTGAGCGATCTGTGCCACCCACAAGTGGCCTTTTCCCCAGAAGTCCCCAGGACAGCTATCGTGGCATTTTGATAAGCAAGCTGAGGCTATTGACCAAGAAAGCTCCTAGCAGGGCTTGGAACAAGTTTGTCACTGCTGACAGAAGGAGAGAGGGTTAGTCGGAGGTGGTGCTTTGCATCTCTGAATACACACCCCTGAATTTTGTTTCCTTGACACACCATCTTGCCACAGGTTCAGAAGAATGAAGGTCCCAAATTCTACGTCTTTGGTTGGGTGTGTGTTGATGTGTCTGTGTAAGTATTCCTGCAGTAATAAAGATAATTTTGCATTTATAGAAGGCCTGTTACATGCCATATCATGTGAGGTCCCTTGTATTTATAATTTTACTTAACGTATGTATCTGTAGGTACTACCTAGTTTATATATGAAGTATTGAGACTCAGAAAGAGTGAGTGACCTGTCACAGGTCTTACAGCTAGTAAGTGACAGGAGGGAAGATCTGAAAGCAGGTCTGCCTTTTAAGCCCCTGTGTGCCAAGGCTAGGGTCTGATACACCTGGTAAGATAGCTTAGCCTCTTGTTGCTCCCACCCCTACACTGCCTTAATCTCGGGGCTTCTTCAAAAGGGGGTGAGGCTGGGAGCAGAGTTAGTAGGGAAGGAAACGATGCAATTTGCAAGCTAGTTTATTTGGGAGCTGGTGTGGGGTCTTGAAATTCATAAGTGTTGAAGGAGGCTTCCAGGATGGGGACCTTTGCACTGAGCAGCTCATTGGTGCCACTGGGCACCAGAAGAGAAACATAAGAAGGGGAACGGAGAGGAAGAAAGGGAAAGAGAGAGGCAGAGGTAAGAGATGTGGCTGGCGGCCTGAAGACCCTTGCTGGGGAGCCCCCTCCTGGGGGTTGGCAGGAGCAAGCATAGCCTTCATTCTCTCGAGCAGGGCCAACAAAGGGCCGCTGAATCACAGGATTTCTCAAGAAATAAAAATTCCTCGCACACCCCTGGGGCCTCAGGGAGAAAAACTGACAACGTGTTGATTGAAAACAGACCCAGCTGATGTGTGCCTGCAGCTTCAGGCCTCACTCTCATAGGTTCACAGCGACACCTAGTGGTCTCCTGGGGCACCTGCTACCTCCGGGGAAAGGGTGAGGCCTGTGGGCCACAGGGTGTGACATTTGTCCCTGGAGGAGATTTGGGCTTCTATTTTACCTCCCTGTCAAAGCCCATATTTTGCACAGGTGTCCACCCTCCCCCTCTGTGGAACATGTCACTATTCTGGGGGGAGTTCCACACATCCCCAACCGTGGGGCAAGGGGCCACTCGACAAAGACTGGACTTTCTAACGTTTAGCCCCAGAGTAGCCAGTTATGTGTGTGTTATGTACGTACATCCAACTGATTCTGCACCTTCAAGACTTCCTGAAGTGGTCGTTATTTCCTCTGATTTTATTATTTTTGTTTATTAAATATAACTAAATGTATTTAATGGTGATACCTTTAGATGACTTTTCCATAAGTTAATTCTCCAGAGAAATTTCTTTGTTAGGCTCTATGTTCAGAAAATACAGTGACTATACTTCTATATTAGGCCATAGGCCTCAGCTTCCATAGTGGCCCTGATCGATAAGTCTGCTTAAAAATGAAAACTAGGCACCTCTTTCTAGACAATGCGCTTTCACATCTTTGTTCTCTTCCTTGCCTCCTCTCACTCCACTTAAGCTCTGGTTAATTTACTTGTCTGAAGGCTCCCTGGGGGCAGAGTACGTCCAGTGTTAGCACAATGCTTGGGACATAGTTGATACTCAAAAACCATTTATTAACTGAATGCCTTCAGCTCCTGATCCAGCAGTAGACAGCCACAGGAGGAAAGTCAGATAACTCAGCTTCCTGGGATGTACTGATAGAGGACTGCAGACTCTGAAGGAAATTTATCAGACTAGGGTCTTACCCTCATCTGGCAACCCAGCTTCTTGTCAATGGCTGGGGATGATTTGTGGTTAAATAGTAGCCCAGTGTGGCATTTGTAGAGTTCTGTAATAAGGCCTATTAAATATCTGTGGGTTGGCACTCCTGGGAGAGCTCCATGTGGTCATGCTTTACAGAGCCCCTCAAAAGCCCCACTGGAGCTTTTCCTTTTGAAGAAAAAACTATGAGCTTCTGTGAGCCAGTCTTGCTGGGAAGGAAACCACTACCCACAGATAAATTTTATCCAAATTATGTTGGCCAAGTTGTGTTATGTTAACTGGGTTCCTTTGGCTGAAAAGAACAAAGATTTGCAGATTCACCATAAGGTCACGTGTGGAAATAAAGAGCCTTGGCTCCATTGACTATTTGAGGTGTGGTGTAATGGATATGGGTCAAATGGGTGCCAGCCCCATATCATTTCAAAAGTCTTCCTAAATTTGTGAAATAGGATATGTGGAGATCAGAACTCAGTTACTCAGACACCTTGGCAGCTAGGCCACAGGCATGTGACCTAGGCTCTGCCAACTGGATGCAGCATCATGAGACTTCAATCTGGAAGAGTGCAAAGAAAGCAAGCAGCTGCTGTGTGGGTTTGCATCTTGGTGAGGGGGTGGAACATGGCGGAGGGATGTGGAACTCAGGGGGCAGAAGGGGCAGAGATACTCGAAGTAGCATGCACCAAAGGCAGTGGGATCAAGCCTGTGACCAGACAGGTGGGGATTTGGGTATTGCTCATGGCTGCAGAGCCCCAAGTACCATTTCTCTGACCCTGCTAGAGATTCTGTGAGCCATTAGTATGCTTTAATAAATTTTAATAAATAAAAACCAGAGTGGATTTTATTGTTATAAGATATGAACCCTGATTTATAAATCTACCGTGAAAACATAGTTAGGCCTCACGGAGATTGGGATCAGAAAATCATTCAGCATTAAAGGCAGCTATAAGAGTTGAATGTCAGGAGTTCAAGAATCTTTGCTCCAGAGAGGTCGTACTTAACTATTCTGTTTGGGGCTGAGACTGTTGTTACTGCCTGTTCAACACCCCTCCAGCTTCAACCATTTTCTGCTAGACTCTGTGTTCTGGTGGAACTGATATCACACTCTAGATCCAAAACTGGGCACATGACCCAGGCCAGGCCAATCAGATTGTTGCTTCTTCTTGGCTCTGATGACAGGTTCAGAGATAGATACATGTCCCAAGGTGGACCAACGAGAGCTGTTTCTGGGACTTGTGCTATAGATCTAGGGAATTACTCTTTTTCTGTTTAGGCTGCTAAGCTGGAAGGAGGTAAGCATGAAGCTTGAAGCCAATACTGGCTTCCTTATCGAGGGTGGGAAAAGCCTGCCAATCAAAGAATAATGTAAACTGGAGGAGAGCAGAATAGGAGTTAGAGAGATACTAATTCCTGACAATACTGAGCATTTGTATCCATCCATACTGAAGTCAGTTCTATCCTTAGATTTTTCAATTATGCGAACCATCAAATTCCTTTGTAAGTGAATTTGAGTTGAGTTTCTGTTACTTGGAACCAAAAGGGTCCTGACTAATACAATGGCACAGGTTCAAACACAAGGATTTTTGGCAAGCCTTTAAAGGGATTTGATTACATCCCTACTTATCATTGCATTCACTTGGTTATTTTTCGAGCCCGTGTCTTTATTTGAGGATAACTGTTATGACCCCAACTGTGCTCTCTTCTGTACTAACAAGACCAAGTTTTCACACATCCTGGGAAACATGTGGTTGTGTTGGCACACACTGTCATTATACTCCACCTCTTCCCTCCAGTGTGCATGTTTGGGATGCTGGCATCCTACATGAGATATTCCTCTCAACATTCTGTCTGACAAACACTATTGTAACAACATACATCCTCAGTTGCAACAAAAGTTACCTTTTCCACCTTGAGCACAATGTGTTTCGCACCTGTGAAAGGTATGCTGCCAGCAGTGTGCACAGACATTTGGGTTCAGAACCACTGGTCCTGGAGCTCCAACATCAATATGACTCAGTGACTTCACTCTTCACTTACCTCATCATGATTTCTGTCCTGCTACCAGTTGGCTCATTTTCTCTTTATTTCTAAAATCAATTCCCTAGGAGGCAAAGATAATCAGATTGATCTAATTGCTGATTCTCCTCTGAGCAGAGCTGGTTGAGGTGGATCACATCAGACAATATCGGCCAGTGCCCAGATAGGAGGCCCTGGGCCAGGCCACACCTTTGTCCAACCACGAGGGGGTGTGGGTCACATGGAACACACAGCATACTCAGGGTGAGGAAGAGCTTGGGGACACTTTCCTCCTTGGGGGATATGACGGGGGCAGTTTTTCTTAGTCAGGAATGGCGGGTATCATAGCTACCATGATTGATGTGTCTGATACGTTCTCCTGTCCTATAAATAATACAATAAAATCATGATGTTGATAGGGGTAGGGAAGGTGAGTGTCGAGGACTGGCTTCTACATCAACACCTCTATTCTTCCTGCATCACGCTTATGGGCTGTCTCTGCAAAACTTAACAATTTTTATTTTTTGGAAGCCAAAGGGCTGACTTGCTTCCTGATCTTTAAAGGGCTATGGGGAAAGAACAGCTAAGCATCAATTCAAATACTGCTTTCCCCTGATACAGAGTGCGCATCGGCAGCCCTCACCGTGGTCGAGTGGCCTTTAGAGGCCCTGAGTGCTGAGCAGTCTTAACTCCTTTCCCTGGGCCAGACGAGGGCACATTTCCTCTGTAACTTTCCTATCTCGTTCCTGGTTTACGGCTTTTCTGGCTTGTGCTGAGTTTATTCTCTACTGTCGCACCAGCCCTCTAAGGCGACTCTAGAACCTCCAGCTTTTGGCCAAAGTGCTTTCAAAATAACCGGGAGATTCCACCTGCAAGGCTGGCCTCAGACCAGTTCAGACCAGCTCCACATACAGTGTCAGAAGCACTGCCTTTAACCACTTGTGCGATCTTTTAGAGAATTGAAAAATGCTAGTATACCTCCTTTCTTAAAATAAAATCCCTAAGCACCAGGGTTGGCAGTAGGAGGGAATCTGGCAAGGGGTGTGGGAAGTCCCCTTTGCCTGGCATGAATGTTCTGGCATTGTCCCTGTTTGCGTCGCAGTGTTAAGCTGGGGCAGCTACATCTTCCCCTGGGTTGACTTCTGCCAAGGCCTAGAATGCTATTGCTAAAATTTAATTCCTTTTTGCATTTAAAGGCTCCTCGAATCCTGGAGATACAACTTCCCAAACCTTAGTAGTTCCTTTTCTTCAAAGTTGCGGGGTCTTCGTTTAGGGTTGATTTATTTAATCCACCAGGTTCTGGTGATTGTTGGGCTTTCCCTGCCAAATGAGTGTCTCAAGACAGAAAATGTTCTCTAGTTGAGGTGAACAACACCAAGGTGAGCTGTTCCCACTCTGGAGAAGACATGGCTTGGTGGTTAAGGGTGTGGGCTTTGCTATTCCTTGCACTGGTGTCCAAGTACTGCCTCTGCCATGACTGACTGTGTGACCTCGAGTAAGTTACTTAACATCTTTGAGCTTCTGTTTCCTACTGTGTAAAACAGGGTCAAGGCAACAATAAATTTGTCCCACAGAGGTGTGTGTACTCTAAATGAGATCATGTACATCGTAAGCACTCAGGAAACACTCACTGTTTTTTCTGGCTGGGTGGATTTCCCCAGGCAGCAATCAGACCTTTTCCCTGGACACCTGCTAGAGCTGCCTGCACTTTGGAGCCCTTCCAGGTGAGGGTGACAGAAACAGCCGAGCCGGGCACCATGGGGTTCTCCTTCCAGCTCTGCTCCTCTGGCCTCTAGTTCCAGAGAAGCCGGCCAAGGCAACAGCTGGCCTGGAATGTGCGAGTCTGGACTCGGGCCACTCGCCGAGCGGAGAGTGACCACTGTGCTGACAGCATAACGGCCCACCACTCTTCAGTTGGGGGCTTTCTTTTAGGGCCTGTTGCTGCTGGATGTCACTGGGCACAGGACTTTCAGAGCAAGGGATGGGCATTGGGGAGGAGCCCCCACCTCTGCCCATTCCCCCTGGTCTGTGAACATCACCAGCCCTGAGAAAGTGGCTCAACAGGACAGGACCCACGATCAGGCCCTGGGAGACCTGAGCTGGGCTCAACTAGGCCTTTGCTAAATCACTGACCTAAGGTGCTGGCAAATTCATTCAGAGTAGTCTCCAGGAGGGGACGGCCCAGGCAGATCCGGGGCTCACGGACTCACTGTCCTTGTATGTGCACAGTGCTTTTCAGTTTGCAAGGGGCTTTCGCACACTTCATCTAATGTAATCCTCCTAACAATCCCATGGGATGGGCAGAGTTTAGGGAAGAGAAAACTCCCCAAGGGGTTTTCAGTCTGTGAAGAACTTTGAGTCATCTGCTTTACCCCCTTGTTATGCAGATAAGAAAAGGAAAGCCCAGGAGGGGCGCGGTCACCAGCTAGTAATTAGGAGCAGCTCTGGAACCAGAATCTGAGACCACTGTTCTTCCACCACACAAACACTGCACCTGATGCAGGAGAGCCTTGTGCTTGGTTGGGAGCCAACTGCCCTGAAAGCCCAGCATGTAGACTTAGGCTGTTTGTGCCTTAGGCCATGTCCCACTACCAGTGCAGCATCAGCACAGGGAGAGGGGATAAGGCCAGCCTGGTGACTGCTCCAGCTTTTAGCTGCCCTAATGAGCCTCTTTGAGTCTTTCCAAGTCCCAAACTGTGAATCTCAGACCTCAGACAAGAATTCTCCAACCCTGAGGATGAGTCAGCCTGGGTCCAGCTGAGTACTCCTTGGCCTGGCCTGCTTTACCTGGAATGCCCTAAAGTGCTGGAACTTGGCTAGGGTGAAATTGGAAAGCTTCATTTCTGGTTTAATCCAGTAAAAGGGCTGAGCACAGACTATTTCTCCAGCATTGGACTGGTCTGTGTGCCACTTGAGGTCAGGGCCACCTCTTCCTTGTTAAAGGACCCCAGAGTCCTCAGACAGTGCCTGGCAGGTGCTCCATGAGGAAGGGTGAAAAAAAAAGGTGGGTCCTGATGAGAGGTGAGGTGAGCTTTACACATTAACACTCCTCCAGAGAGGGCGGCTGCCCGCTGTCCTCCAGGGCATGGTGCCGGGCTGGCTGTGACTTGGTCTCTGTTTGGGTTCCTCTGGGTGGAAGGGCGCTGACTGGAGGTACCTCTTGGGTGACGTCACCCATACAAGCACATTTCCTCAGAAACACACCTGCTCGGCTGCACTAAAAACAGCTTCTTTGCTGACTTATTTAGCGTCCATTAAGTTCATATTCAAATGAACATGAAGGATGGGAGAGAGGATGGGTTACAACACCCGAAAGGTGCTAGAGAGGCATTTAAAATGTATGAAGATCTGGGACCAGATGTTTGTTTCGCCTAAATAAAATAAAATAATAAAACAAAACAGAACAAAACACTGCACCCAAAACTCTGTTTCTGACAGCAGTGTGGGAAGGTTTGGTGTTTCCCATCTTTTTTTCTCTGGCTGCACTCCAACATCACCCTGGGAGGTCCCCGCGGTCTGGTGGTGGGCTCTGGACAGCCCTGGAGTCTGGATTCATTGTTGGAGTTACCTGGTAGTGACTGGGGCAATTATCATACAAACAACAGATTCTCTGGGATCTCGAACAACTCAGGGACCTTGCTTGAGGGCTTCAGACAATCGTCCTGCTGTTCAGAGAGCTATGCCAGAGACACAGACCCTGATGCTTAGAGTTTGCAGCTCTCCCTGGGTCAGCAGGGCAGGGGTGAGGGCATCTGAGCAAGACCCAGGAGCTCTCTGCATTGCGTGGACAGGGAGCAAGTGGGACCAGATCCCGTCTCAGCAGGAGGGGCTGTCCCCAAGTCCACTTTCCTGTGGGACTGGAGGCTTCCTCTCCACCCCACCTCACCCCCAACTCATGCCCAGAGAGCACCGCACCATCCCATACAACACATACCTCCTCTGCCTGAAGCCTGTATGTGCCTCCATGGGCTGGGGGAAGGGTCTGTCCCTGGAACGCAGACCCACACTGTAGGCCCAGCTCACGCCGTCCAGGAACAACAGCGGGATGGGGCACACGTGCCTGCTTTATTCTTCTTGCTCTCCTTTGGCCTCGTGAGTTCCCCTCCTCCCCAAAGCCCATTCCTTAACCTGTGCTGTGTGATATTATGGAATTGCCACAAGTCTGGCTCAAGGAGAAAGAAAACCCAGAAAGGACCCAGCTGGCAGGACACCTGGGTGAGGTATCTAGTCAGTCCACGGGAGGTTCCTCCAGCCATCACACTTAGAACCAAAAAGCCCAGTGAGGTGGATCCCCTCCCTCGTACCCAAGATCAGAGGCACTTCTAGAATCACCACCTCTGGGCCAGTAAACTGCCAGTGACTGTGAGCAGCACCTTTAATGCCACCATCAAGCCCAGAGGCACAAAGCCAAGGGGAGGGCAGAGGTCTTGAAGGAGCCAAGGAGGAACATACCACGGAGGAGGACTTCTGCACAGAAAGGGGCTAGATCTGCTCCTGTCAGTGCTCCTGGGACAGTCCTCATTTCTTCCTTCCAAGAGCCCCTCCCCAGCCCAGGCCCACCTTGTGTTTTGCCTGAAACCTGACCAGACCCTCAGTGGATATCGTGGGTATGCTTGGGCTGGGCGGTGTAGTTGGGAAGACAGGCATTAAGGGTCTCTTTCATGCAGTTTCTTTCTTTCTTTTTTTTTTTAAAGATGACCAGTAAGCGGATCTTAACCCCTGACCTGGTGTTGTCAGCACCATGCTCAGCCAGTGAGCAAGCCGGCCATCCCTATATGGGATCCGAACCCGTGGCCTTGGTGTTATCAGCACCACACTCTCCCGGCCACTGGCCAGCCCATGGAGTTTCTTTCAGTTCCACAATTGCTCTGTCCTCCCTCATATCTCTGGTCTTTGTAGCTACAACCCTGCTGGCTGGAACTGTCATTAATTCATTCAACACATTTCCAAGCATCTCCTGTATACCAGGCGCTCTCCCTCCAAGGTGCCAGGTGAACAACAGACATGGGTGGTGGGGGCGTGGGGAATGAAGGGGAGGTGGCCTGTCCCATCTTCATCTCTCACTGATACCCCGTCTGCCCCATCTGCCAGAGCATCACGATGAGGACATCTGACCAATGGTTCTCAGCGGTGATCAGCAAAGAAGCCCACAGAGACACAGAGGTGGAGAGAGAAATGTGAGATCAGGGGCCATTCAAGAGGGCTGGAAACTCAGCCCCTCTCTCTCCCAGTATTCACCAGAGCAATGCCTCTCAAACTACAATATGTTTTATGTTACAATCCAGTACAGGCATAGATATGTAAGTGCCTACACATGAACATACACACACCTGGGGAGGTTTTATGAGACATTACCAACCTTTACTAAGTGTGATAAACTCTTACGTATGTTTTATTCTATTCTGTTCTTTCTCGTCTATTCTATCCAGATGATATTCATGAATTGTGCAGCTCACTAATGGATGACAAATGTCACTTTGAAAATGACCAAAATTAAAAAAGGAAAGGGAGAAAAGTAACCCTGCAGGAAGAAGTTACAATCAAATCTAATTTTAAATTCATTCAGGGAACTCTATTTAGATCACCAAGGTAAATTATTTTATAAAACAAATTGATCTACTCTTAATACACATTTAAGACCCAACCCCCTGCTTTTGGGTTTGCTTAAAGCAAAGTCCAGCCTGCTGGCCAAGTCTGGCCTGCTGCCTGCTTTTGTGCAGCCTGTGAACTCAGAATAATTTTAAAGTAAAAAAAAAAAAAAAAAAAATCAAAAGGAGAATAATTTCACAGCACATGAAAATTATATGAAATCCAAATTTCAACGTCTATATTTATTGGATCACAGCCACACTCATTCGTTTGCATATTGTCTGTGGATGCTTTTGCGCAGCGAGAGTCGAGCTGTTGCGTTGGAGACCGTATGGCCTGCAAAGCCTAAAATATTTACTATTCGGCCCTGTAGAGAAAGAACTTGAGGGCTGGCTGGTTAGCTCACGATGCTGACAACAGCAAGGTCAACGGTTCAGCTCCCCATACTCTCCAACCGCCAAAGAAAAAAAAGGAAAAAAAAGTAAGAGTTTGCCTATTCCTGGCAATACTTTAAAGTGGAGTATTTTTTTATTGGTTATGAATATTCATGGGGTACAAAGCTGATCGTCACCACTCATGCCCAAGATGTGATGGCCAGATCCATATGGGCAGCATTCCCATTACCACAAATTGAGATTACACCCCGTGTCTCCCACTCAGTTAATCCTTGACCTCCCTCCCCATGCCCTCTCCTCCACTCCACTTTGTATCCCTAGGTATGTTCTCTCCCGCTGCAAGTCCAACGCCCCACTGTGGTCTTTCCTTTCTTCCTTCTTTCTCTCTTAGCTCAAAGTGGGGTATTTCTCATGTGGGGGGTGCGGTGATTCCAAAAGAAATGGTTTTCTGGTGTGGGGCCTTAAAGGGTCGCTGTATGAGAACAGCCGGCTTTCCTGAGCCTTCTCTCTGGCCAGCAGGAGCATTTGTGCAGTGCTGCTGTGTGTGGTGAACTCACCTTAACCACCTGATGGGTGAGCAGCCCTCCAGCAGCTGCCCAGAGACCTGGACCGCTCTCAGGGACTGCATGGCCTGGCCTGGGGGCCTGGACTTGGGGTGGGGGCTCAGCAGTGCAGCCCTTGAAAAATTCACCAGCGCTGGACCCCAACTTCTCCACTTAATCTCTTCTTCCCCCTTGTCTTGCTAACAACACTTTTCTCTGAGTCATTGTTTCCCAAGATGTGTGGCAAAGTACATTTTTGAAATATTAAAGATCATCGGTTTTTTTCCTGGTCTTTTTTTTTCTTTTTCGCTCCTCTCCTCAAGCTCCCTGCCACCCAGTGAGCACCGTCAGTCCTGTGCTGTTATGTCAGTGGAGAAGGGACAGCAGGGAGCCTTTCCGGCTTTAACTGAAGGGACAGAGACCTGAAGACTCAGCAGAAGCTGTTTCAGGGGAACATGCAGGTAGAGAATGAGGCTTCCTCCACCTCGCTTCTCTGGGCTGAAGGGGCTGGGGAAACAGGGATGCTAAGTGCAGAGGAGATGCCGACCCTGAAGAAATGGAGGCTGGTGCTCGGGACATCTCAGCAGAGGACCACGCGAGGGGCAGGTTCAAGGCCACCCTTGAACCTGGTCAGTCTTCACTGAAGCAAGTGCCAACTAGGGCCACTGGCTGGTCTTCCTTCACAGTGCTGGGGATTTCCTTCTGCACAGCCAGCACCTCCCTGGGTGACTCCCTACAGGGCACAACACCATCCCAGTCTCGGCTCTGTCCCCATCTGATCCACCCGATGAATTCATGGCCCTCACCACTCCTGACCTGAATTATTCCAAGAAATAGAGAAAAGGGTTGGACATTTACTGAACAAGATGACCAGCACGTCCTAGGTTCCCATGGTTCCTGTTACTAGATTGGGACTGGGCAGGCCAGGCTAGTGGTAACCCCCAGGGTGTGTGTGTTCCTGTGCACTCTCGTATGTTTATGTGACTATGATGCTGTGTGGTGGGATGTGGCATTTGGTGGAGAGTGAGACTAAAAGATGAAGACCTATGCAGGCAGGCAGAAGTGAGCTGGGGTGGGACAGAACACCCCCCACCACACACACATAAGCAAACACCCCAGGGGGCCATATACCCCATACCCAATCTGCCAAGCCTAAAAGAGGATGAGACTGATGCCAGCCTCTCCTCTTGCTCCACTTGTGCCATGCCACTCAAAGCTCTTCCGACACTTCTGCTTCAATTGGGAGGTCTGGGTCTTCCAAAGAATGTCTCTCACTAGAAGAATTAAACAGAGGTCAAACCCCTCCCCTCACTGCACTTCTTACTCAGGACCCTAGGATGGTTTCTTCTAATTTGAGACATTGAGATACTTTCTCCAGCCCCTCTCCTGCTAAGGGGCAGTGGGTTGACTTCCTTCCCTGACCTGCATTTCATAGAAGTCAGGACTGGCTTGAGTTCAATTACAGTAGATGGCTTGATCTCATCTATTTTCTCCAGTATATTTGAAGTTAAGACAGTTTTAATTTGAAATGGAAATTTATGCAAATAATATGTAAATCAGGTCATTCCCAGATTAACTGGGGGAAAAATCTGGTCGCTTAAGCAGGCACCATCTGTTCCCTCCTCATTCTTTCCATAGCTGAACCCCACGCCCCGCTTTCCCAATCAACTTTGAAACTTGTTTTCCTGTGGCTGAGAAAAGAGATCTTTCAAGAGAAGGAAACAAATCACCCATCAGTTTTCCAGGTGGGCTGTGCAAACGTCTGTTCTACTGTGGGAAGAGGCACAGGTGAAGGGCTGGAAAGAGGTTTAGGGTTAACTCCAGGTTAATGGCTGTCACACCCACACAGAAGCCACATCCTCCTCTTTCTTCTTTCCTCCTGTCCTCTGCTTTCTTGATGATACTTATCCTCTTTTGCCTTTACCTGAAGTCTTCTAAGTTCCAGGAAGCCCTCTCTTTAGTTCTGCTCTGGGAAGGCAAGAGAGCCCAGTATTCAGCCTGAGAAGACTTCCCGGCAGTTCATTTGCTCCCCCATCTTGAAACAAAGCTGACCCACAGTGACTATGTAACTTGAGCAACAAATACTTTGGTTGCTTCTAGCCACTAAGACTTCTAGGTTGTTTGTTACTGCAGCACAACTTCATGAGAGCTGACTCATATGCCCTCTCTAATCTTCATTAATCTTTACCCAAAGCCGCCTCACATTTTAAAAAAACCCTTTAATGTACTTAATGTGATAGTTTCTCAATCTTAGGCCAAATGAAAGAAAAGCATCTTCATAAAAATTTGCCTTTTTCTTGATTCACAATATGACTGTACAAAGTGTACTTGTATATATAGCTTCAACATCAGACCTCCAGGCAGAGGAGACAGGCAGTGCAGAGGCCTTGAGGCAGAAATGTAAGGAGCCCAGTGTGGCTGGTGCAGAGTAAGCAAGTGGGAGAGTGGTGGGAAGTGAGGTCAGAGAGTGGGGGGTGGGCAGTGGTGGACCCCAGCACGGGCTCCAGAGAAGGTGCAATTTCAGAACAGAAGCACGAGGTGGCGCCATGACCTCTACACAGTCACCGTTGACCACATGCTGGTAGTAGAGAAGACACATCTACCCCTCCAAAATGGCTCTGCCAGGGTATCAAAGTCCAACGGGCTCAAAGCAAATCATAAACCACAGACTCTTAGGACTGGAACAACTTTGATGATCTCTCAATCCAGGAGATTGCCATAGGGAGCCCATGATGCCTATGCACGACCTCCAGGACTCTGGGGATGCCTGGAATGGCAAAACGCACTTTCTGGGGAAATCTCCAAAGCTTTAACTTAAAGGTGTCTATGACCCCAAAAGAGTAAAGAACCTCTACTCCAACTAGTCCTCCCACTAAGCCAGACTCCATAAGAACTTCCTCAGTGGTAGGCAACCTGGGCCAAATCCACATTATCCCGAGGCACCCTGGAGACCTGGGACTGTGAGCCCTATGCTCTCTTAGCGGAGGAACCCAGAGGACTCCCCAAACCCCTGACCCTGACGACACTGGGGCCCCCATTCGAGAAACTAGGGTGTTTGTGAGGGGCCTGCAAACTCACATGCACACTCTCCACTGTCTTTAGATGGAACAAATAACATACCTTGCACATCCATGTCCTGTTGGTTTTTCAAGGTGCCTAGATGGGTCTGTGATAAGTAAAATACAGTCGCACTTAATGTGGTTACTGAATTCACAGTCGCTCTGATCATTACACAGTTTCTCACCCACTGGATGTTCTATATGAATCTAATATAGTGAACACGGTGGGGAGTCTGTCAAATATTTTGAGCTAAATGGGAAACTCTATACTCAAAATGGTTAGAACCATTGTTCATGGTGGACCCGTTCTCCACATGGTGTGAAGAAGTCTGATCACACACAAGTGAATCTGAGCCGGAAGCCAAGGTGGGAAGCAGGTGGGGCATAAAAGCAGAAGTGAGACCAGAGCCTGTGGGACTGCTCAGCTGGAACCCAGAAGAAGACCAGGGCTGGCTCCTCCAAGGAGGGAAGATGCAAATTTTTAATTCTGCATCTTCTAAAAAAATAGCCCCTTAATGCCTATTTACGATTGGTGTTTTAAATACCCAGTAAATACCACATTTGCCAGTGTTACTTCTCTCTCCTGGCTGCTCTAGCAGCCTAACTTCCCCTCCTTCATCCTTGGGAGCTGGGCTCAGAAAACCCAAGCATCAACCTCAGGTGATCAGACTTGCAGGTGGGTGGTTCCCCTGGGGCCCTTTAAAACCAAACCACAAGCAGAAAGGAGAGAGAGGCTGAGGTACGGGGTTCCTTTAAAGGCCTCGTCTCAGCTTTTCTTCAGTTCACTGCCTAAGAATGTCTCTGAGATGTGGGCTCAGAGTCCAGGGCTATTGAATATTAAGTGCCTCCTGGCACAGGTGGGAGACTGAGAACAAGAAAATCAGGCCCAGGCGGGTGTCTGTGCAGCTGGCTTGGGCGCTGGCCAGACTCTGCAAGATTTAAGTTGCCCAGTTTACTCTGCTGAGTCTCGCCCGGCCCTGCCCTTCCCTGCCTCTTGGGAGGTGTGTGTGGACCTGGCTGCCATCAGGAGCTTGCTTCTCATTGCTGTTCCCCTGCTCACGTCCACTGCAAACCCAGCCCCGACTGTGGCTTCATTGTCTGGAGTGGCCTGGGCTGACCAGCTCAGCCTGGAGCCCTGCCCTGGGAGGACATGGGCTAACACAGTGTGACAAAGCCCTGCTTTGTGGCCCTGACAGGAGGATTTGTCATCTGCTGTGAGATGGTCCCTGGCAGATCCTGGCATGTGGTGAGCAGGAAGCTCAGTGCTGATCACAGTATTTTGAGTCCCCTGAGTTGGATGTGGCTTCTGGGCCTCCTCCACATGGGTCCTTATGGCCTTGGGATCACTGGCACCTTTTGTGCAGACCCAGAGCAGGAGTTGGGAGTAGAGTAGGAGCAGTAGTTTGTGCCCTGTGACTGGCCTGGAGCTAGTGCCACAGGGGCTAGAACCCAGGCTGTAGCATGCCATTGTGCTGGTTTGCAGGAATGGCACCCCTGAGGGTGTGCAAGGCCCTACATGGAGGTCCTGCTGGCATCAGGGGATAGCACAGCACGTTTGGAGCCTGCCTATTCCTGCCTTGGGGCACAGGTCCCTAAAGAACAGCAGCAGCATTCTTGTGAGTGGGATATCCAACTAGAGGAAAATGGAAGTAAATATCTCTCTACCCTTGGTGTAGGGAAGAATTCTTAAACAACACTAACCCAAACAATCAACAATCATATAAGATTCATAATTTCAACTACATTAAATTTAAGAACTTCAGTTCATTGCAGGTACTTGAAACTCAAAAGATAAGCCACAAACTGGGAAAAGACATGTGTAACACATAAGTGACAAAGGATTAGAATCAAGAATGTATCAAGAGTCCTGCACTCCTGGTGGGGTGGAGGGAGTGGGAAATAGACTAATAATAGTTCAGTAGAAAAATGGGCAAAAAACAGGCATTTTACAGAGAGGACACACACAGGGTCAGTCACCAGGACCACAGTGAGATACGTTTCCTTTAGTCTAGGCACCCTGGAACTCCTGGGGCCTGGGAATCTCTTCTCAGATGGCTCTTAGTGACCCCGAGCCTCTACCTGGGAAGCCCAGCCTGCTGGGCTCTGCAGAGCCCTCTGCTTTGTCCTTCCCCCAAATATCTTCCCACCCAGAGCCTGAGCCCTTCCTTGTCCCCACCAATGGTGGGTGTGGTAGCTCCTTCTGCCCCAGGCAGGTACCTCCCCACCCCATCCTCAAAGTCCTCCCTCAGCTGTCCTCCCAGCTCTCAGCTGGCCACCTGGGCAATAAGGAGGATATTTTCAAACAGAAAATTAGTCCGCTTCACCTCACGAGCCCAAGGCCGAGTTCCACGAGGACCTAAGGGCAGACTATTTATGAAAAGGTAAACACTTAGCACCTTCTAGACCAAGTTCAGATGAAAAAAGGGGCTCCCTCAGCTGAGTGCAAAGCTACCCCTTCTCCCTCATGTGCAGCAGTGTGGGGCCATTGACCAAGGCAGCAGCCACATGTAACAAGGAGCCCGTGCAGACTGGAGCCAGCTGGTGGGGGCACCATTCCTAATGGGCTGCTGCCCTGATCTGCTCATTCAGAATCTTGCTTGCACGTTTCCTTTGGAGTTTACCTGGGTCAGAGGTCTTTCCTGATTAGCCTTCAAAACCTAAAGAGGCAGCTGAAAGCATATCCTGAAATGACGGAACCCATGCCTGGAATGAGAACGAGATACAGTTTAGCGCATGGTGAACTTTTGCATCGTTCTATGTCCAGCAAATAACAAATGCTAACCACTTCCAAACTTGCTGCCCTTAGGAACTGGTGAAACCTTCAGTCAAGTGGGACCAAAGGACCACCTTGGTCATGGTCTACTTTTCCTGCTATTCTTCTCTTATGAGTCTGGCTCACATCTCCTCTCCCTCCCTTGTGTCCCACCCCATTTGTATTGTAAGCCAGACCGGCCACATCGGTTGCCATTTTCTCTCATGGCCTTTCTAAAAACAGCAGGCAGGGCAGGTCTCTGATCTGCAATGGCTCCCCCTGTACAGTCCTTGTCAACTGTATATTTCAGGACATTTTACTTTCTTTCTCAGTCTGTCTCTCTCTCTCTCTCTGTCTTTCTTTCACTCAACAAATCAACCTGTCTTTATGCACCAGTCTTGTAGGCACTGAGGATACATCAGTGAACAAAATAGTCTCAAATCCTTGCCCTCATGGGGATTAGATTCCCATTGGGGCGACAGGAAATAAGATAAAAAGTGAAACCTAGGACACGTTAAGAGTGATAAGCAGTCCCAAGAATAACTTCCGTTTGCATGGCACAGCAGCTATAAAAATAGGCCATCTCACTGACTGCTTAGTAACAGCAGACAGGGACAGAGCAGTCACTCCAGGCAGGTGTTGTATTCAGTGACACATTTAAATTGCATCATGGTGGGTGCTATTCTCCCCAGTTTACAGATGAGGAAACACAGACAGGGAGATTCAGTGATTTCCCAAGATCCCCCAGCTGCTAAGGTATGAAGGCCAGATGTGAATCTAAACCGTGGGACTCGGATGTCTGTTCTCAGTCACTGTGCAATATGCCCCCCAACTTCTGCCCTGACCTTTCTCAACACCAGCTCGGCAGTCCCGGTACTGCATGCACCATGGTGAGGAGGGCGCACAGCTGCTGAACAACGGGTGATGAAAAGGATTTTCCTGGTGGGTCTGAGGTGACCATGTCCCCCTTCTGTGCAGAAGACCTTGCCTGCCTTGCACCTGACTATCTAACCTGGTCTTGGCAGCAGCTGCCCGGCAGTGGCGTTTTAGCCCTGTTGCTGCCCCTGTGGGTGCGTGGCTCACAGGGGCACAGTGCTGCCCTGCCCAGGCTCAGGCCCTGGCTGCACCTGCCTGAGATAGAGCACAAGGTCAGAGGGGCCTCAGTGGCTTATTGTCCAGGACCTCAGTATAGCAGGGCCTAAGGTAAGCCCTTGGGTATGTCGGGACAGCTGAATGTGCCTGGGGTGAGACTAAAGGTGGTCTCAGAGTCCAGACGAGCCACCCCCTGTAGCCCCTGTGTACTGTTTTCCCAAAGTACAGTCTATAGCATGGGTGGGGAGAGGTATTCTTCATGTCCCTTCTCTGCCCACAGTGACAGGAAGCCAAACCTCAGTATATGAGGCCTAACAATGGTGCTTGTTCCTCCCTGGCTGGTAGTGGGAAGAAGACCAGGTCAGTACTGGGAGCATGAGTTCCCATGCTTCCAATAATAAGCTGTGGCCTTGGGCAAGTTGCCCAATCTCTCTGTGACTCAATGTCTTTGTCTGTAAAATGGGGCTATGAACTCCTTTCCTGCCTGCCTCCTGGATTGGTGGTGAGGGTCACAGGAAATAATGTGCCTGAATGTGCTCTGTAAACCATAAAATGACCTAGTGTCATGCCCACCCACCACCATTCTTGCAGTGACTGAAACATGGGAATCCCACGAGAAGAAATCAACTTGGGGCTTGTTTAGGTTTAGGATAAGCAGGAGTTAAAATTCCTAATCACCAGAAGAAGTCAGGTGTATTAAAAACGCTGCACTCTGTTGCAGAAGCACCATTCTGTGAGAAAACCAAAGGCTGATGTGTTCCTTAAGAGGTTTCCGTGGTGATGGTCCCACCCCTTTCTCCACTCCACCAACAGGTGAGAAGCCTGGAGGAGCCGGCGACCGAGCAGACGTCCCGAGGGCTTGGTGGCAGCTGGTGGCAGGGCGGGGCTCTTGCCCCGCCGTGTGTGAACAGGGCCCTGCTGCACACATCGCAGCATAAGGCCTCTCCTGGGCTAAGTGCGGGGCCCAGCAGATGCGCCATGTGCCCTCCACAGCGACAGACCTGACCCTAAAGCCAGTGAGGTCCCTCCCCCGACAGGCTCCACGGGCTCCTCAGCCTCTCCCCAGAGGGAGTCATCACGGATTCCAGTTGCTTGGAAAGGGGACTCCCGCCTAGGGGGCCCCTGGCGCTGGCCACATGCCACGGTGTTTAAGCCTGTCCCGAGCAGGGCGCGCAGAGGCCGGGGCACCTCCTCCGCCTCCCGCCAGCGGGCGACACAGCGCAAACTGCGCCCCGAATCACAGGCCCTGTCGGGGCTCCTTACTGAGCGGCAATACATACGTCCTGGGGACCTGCGGGGCAGGGGCAAGGCACGGGAGGCCAGGGCCGCGGGTCCGGCACACCTAGAGCGGGGGCGGGCGGGGGCGAGTGCGGGCGGCGGCTGGTCCCTGCGGGAGCTCCAGGCTCCACGCCCGCAGTGCGAGCAGCGCCGGGACCGGCGGCCGCTCAGGATGGCAGGGAGGGCTGTCAGCCAGGGCTGGAGGACTGTGCAGTCCACCCAGCCCAACTCCTCAGCGGGGTGGAGGGTCCTCCCGGCCCTGGGGGCCGTGCGTCCATGATCCGTGCGCGAGTGACGGAGGGGCTCAGCCAGGACTCGAACTTCCAACGCACCACGCGGGAGCTGAGCACTGAAGGGTGGGGTGAGGGCGGTTCTGGCCAGCTATGGGACAGGCCCCAAGGGCCAGAGCCTGGGGGCTCCGCCTCTTCTGGTATCTGCGCTGACCTGCCCTTGCCAAGCCCACTGGGCCGGGTGAGCAGCTGTTTCCATTTTCCCTGCAGCCTCTGTTCTGGGAACCAGGCCAGCATCCATAGCCTTCTCCCTCCTTTTCCTTTTTGTAAAAGAGAAAACTGCTCAAGGCTGCCAGAAGCCAGCAGCTTGCTTCGGGGTGCATAGCCACCCCCCGCGCCCCCGGGGGAAGGGAAGGCCTCTTAGGAGCCCCCTTTTCCCTGGGTTGGCCATGTCGGCCTTGCTCTGCTTCTGCAGTGGCTGGAACCCACTCACTCTCCAAGTCCAGCTCTCCTCATGGGGCTCCCTCCCGCAGTACCAACCCCCAGTGCTCTTTGTCCCTTTAAGCAACAGCTTGTAGTCAGTCCAACACCTCCAGGAAATGGGGACCTTTTGGTGGACTGTCCCGTGAGAGAGTCTTTCCAGCCAAGGTGCCCTGGATCCCTTTTAAGATGGGTGTGGTCTGACAGTGATTCAGGCAGCTTGGCCTTAGATGTTCTGAGATAAGTCTAAGGCTGAGTCAGAAGCCAGGGGAGGGAAGCCTCCATTCACCTTTGTCCCCAGACCCCTTACCCTGCCTCTAGGGTTTGCTGTTTCTATTTGGATCCCAGTGCCCTGGGATGAGTGGATAAGCGGGTCCCTTTCCAGATTGTGTGTGGCCTGTTTGCTGACTCCTCGGAGTGCCCCAGGCTGACTGTGTTGCACACAACACACACAGAGCGTTCCTTTACAAGCCTCTTGTTTTCTTAAGTGATTTTCTATGACTGTTTCTCTGGAGGCTTTCATCTAAATAAGCTCTTCTTCTAGACAAACAGGAGGGGAGATTGATTCACTATCCTCGGAAATTAGGAAGCATGAAATTTTACTGGCTCTGCTACCAGAGGGCAATGAGCAGGGGCTTGGTGTTGGGCAGCCAGGGCAGGGCCGGGGAGGAGGGACTGTGGCTAATCACAGCTCTTGGAGGCGCAGGTGCTGTGAGGCTGCCATTCCAAACACTCCCTGGCAGCAGGTGCCCTGGCCCTGAGCTGGGTCTGTGCTCCTTGGCACCTTACCAGTGGGCAGCAGCTCTGTCAAAGTTCCCCCAGGCCTCAGGACCCTGGCTTCTGTCATCATTCATGAACTGGGGCACTAACCCCTGTCCCAGGGCCCCTTATAGTAATGTAAGACCAAAGCAGCCAGCACTGGACATTTCCACGCCTTTACATAGTTTCCCTGTGTTCTGCAGATTTGTTACCACTGCACACTGGGGTTACCTTAAGCTTTTTCACATTGGGCCACGTGTGATTCTGGGTTGATGTTAATTTAGCCTCCAGACTATGATTGTTTTCCATATCATAAAGTTATAAAAGGGCAGTGAAATTCCACAGAGTCGTTTGAGAGACAACACTTTTTCAGACGCTATACATGTTTTGGATCATAAAGACAGTATGAGCCTGGTCAGACACACTCAGTCTTGTAAGGAACAGAGTGCTGTAGGCAAAAGAGCCAAATGTATCTGAGATCAAATCCTGGCTCTGCTGTGTGATTTTGCGCAAGTTAATCAACCTCTCTGCACTTCTGTTTTCTCATCTGCCAAAAGGGAATAATAAAACCCATCTCACTGTGTTGCTGTGAAGATTAAGTAAGGAAATGGATGTAAACTACCTTACACAGTACCAGGCATATAGCGGGTTCTTAATCAATGAGAATTCTCTCTTTCTTCTAAAACCTGGGATGTCTGAGAAGGAGTCTAGCAAGCACTAGGAATCTCTGAATATTTACTAGTAGAATTGCCTGATAGATCAGAAACATTTGGGAAGGGAGCTCGAATCAAGCAATCAAGGATGGGAGAAGTTCTTTCGCAGAAATTAGATTACCTCTTTCATTTGAATCCTGGTGAAGGGTGCTTTACAGTATGAGCATGATTACTCAGGAAATAAAATATTTTCCATTTGTGATGTAGGAAAACCATCTCCTTAACTTTGGGCCACACGCTGTAGGTAGCTCAATGCCATCCTATGGGGCCCATTGTACATCGGTTCCATCTCTTGCTCCAGCTCTGGTCCTTGGCAAGAATGTAAAGGTCTTTATAAGTACATGAGAATAATTGCTCAAAATCACTTGTGTGTTTTTCCTAAGTCTTCTTGATCTTCAATAAAACAGAAACAATTAAGGTAATTGAGGTCATGTGACATTACCCTTGGTCACTGGGAATTGAGTTCCTGTGCAGTGCTCCTTGGACCTGCCAATCCTCAAGGTTATCTCAGGCAGAGACCAGCAGCAAGTTCAGGCCTTGTCAAGAAGGTTTTCCTTTAATAACATCCATCCACATACACAAAACACAGGCTTCCCTGGAATTGTCAAAGAGAGTGAAGAAGAAAAGATTTGCACAAGAAAGTTCATTGCAGCTTTATTCCAAACAACCCAAATACCCATCAACAGGGGAATGGTAAACACATTGTGGTACATCTGTACAATGGAATATTATGCAGCTACAAAAACACTAAATTTCCAAAGCACACCACCATGTGAATCTCAGAGTCATTATGTTGAGAGAAAAGACACATACAAACAAGTACATACTGTATGTTCTATTTACAGAAGTTCAAGAAATCAGCAAAGATAATCCTAGATGATAGAAGCCAGAATAGTGGATACCTTGGGGTGAGGACTTAGAAAGGGCACAGGGAACTTCCTGGGGAGATGGGAATGTTCTGGATCTTTATTTGGGTGGTGGTTACATGGGTGTGTGTATAGATAAACACCACAGAGATGTGCACTCAAGAATATGTGCATTTTACTGCATGTAAATTAAAAATATAAAAATATTGAAAAAGAATTGGAAAAGTGTGAAAAGGTCAGGTTGAATGGGGCTGTCCAACCTGGAGCCAGGCTCAGAAATGACTACTAGAAAGCCGTGTAACCTGCTTCTCCTTTGGGGTCTGTGAACGGCAGGGCTGAGACACACCCCCAGTGACCCCATTCTGTTGCTGGCACCAGCAACAGACCACTTGCCATTCTATGTCAAACAATGCTTACAGGATAATGGCTTTTCCCACAGTTTTGCAGATAATAGTAAGGCAAAAATTTGCCCTGATTGAACATCCTACCTCCAAGTTTGCCCCCATTTCCCCTGAATTCCTTGAACCATTCCCCCCAGTCACCCAAATAGCCATCTGTGACCCCAACTCACCTGCACCCCACAATCAATCACCAAGCCCTGTCAATTCTACTTCCTTAATAGCTTTAACACTCATCCACTTCTCTCCACCCCTAATGTCCTAATTCCAGACTAACATTGTCCTTCCAGATTATGCACCAACCTCGTACCTGGTCTTCCAGACTCCCATAGTCTTGCTATACTCCAATTAACACTGCAAAAGAGATCATTGCCCTAAAATGCAAATCCTAAAATACCTTAAAGGATCTGCATAACTTTCAGGATTAGCCCCAACTCCTAGAATGGCTTATATGCTCCAACCTCTGATGTGAGCGTTGTCTGTCTGTCCCGCCAGCCTCATCTCTTTGTGCTGGGCACTGTCCTAAATGGTAGGATTACAGCAGTGAACAAAACAAAATTCCTTCTCTGATGGAATTTGCAATCTTGTATGAGAATACAGACAACAAATAAATATATGAAATGATATGTGGTGTAAGTGTGAAGGACAGAGAAGCAAGATAAGGGGACAGAGAGTGACATGGGGGTACTGTGTTAGATGGGCTGGTCAGGGAAGGCCCCTGTACTGAACTGGTACTTGAGCAGAAGCCTGAAGGAAGAGACCTCATCACATGCCAAGTGTATGCCACAGTCTTTCTGCTCTCCTGGAAGTTCTAAACAAGCTGTGTTCCCTCGGGCCCCTGTGCCGGTGCATGCACTGCTTCCTCTACCTGCAGTGCTCCATACCATCAAGAACTGGGAAGGGTCTGAGGCTTTACCTTAATTGCAGGTTAATAAGTTAGCATGCCACAATTTCATGGAGGTTGCTAGAAAACATGAGACTCCCGGGTCAGAGAAGGGCAGTTTATGTTCCCAGAAATAGTAGCCAAAGTATCAGCATTTTGCACAGGTTTTCTGACCCCAGAAGATCCAACATCACCATTTGGTGAGATCTAAATAAGAGAGTAAACTATTGTGGAAGGAACTGAGATCATAAAAATATGTATACATTTGGCAGCTAGCCAGTACAGGGATTGAGCCCTGGACTTTGGTGTTATCAGCAACACACTCTAACAACTGTGCTAACCGGCCAGCCGAGACCATAAAAATTAAGATGTAAATAGTTGAGAAAAAGGTACTTGGAACCGACTGCAACATTTAGAGCTTTGGTATTGGTAGAGGCCTTGGTATTAGGTGGTGGAAACCTCGCACTGCACCGTTTCCATCCTTGAGAATCTGCCGAGAGGCTGGTGGGGAGACGGAAGCGTCAGTAGATAACCTGCAAGGCTGTGTTCTTAAGCGCTGGTAGAGGTGTGCACAGGCTTATGGAAGCCCACAGGTTGCATACGGGGAGGTCATTGAGGCTAAATCTTGACAGATGGGCACGAATTAATCACGGGAAGGACTCAGATATTGGCTTTGAAAATAGCACTGCATACACAAAAGGACTCATGAGGAAGGAGTCCCTTAAGTTTCCCATTTACACAAAATGACCTGTGTTTTTTGGTGGGGGGAGGAGGATGAGCCCAGACTAGCTGCCCTGATTAGGCACTGTTTAAGCAATGAATGGGAAAAGAGGGCTGCAGGGCTGGGAGTGCAGGGGGAATGCTCTCAGGGTGGGGTTGGCTGTGGTGCTCACCATCTCGGAACGAAGCAAATGAAGGAGCACATCTTCAGCACCCTTGCCACAGCCAGAATCCATTCTGGTTCCTCTGGGGAGAACATGCCCTGAATTCCACCTGGCCTGCTCATCAAGCCCAGCCCGCTGCAGCCTTTCAGAACCAATGCTGCCAACACACTCCTCCCTGCTTGCAAAGGAATTCATGAAACCCTGGGGCCAGCAACGCTGTCTTTGGTTCCTGGAGTCGGGAAGGGCCTAACCCTGACACACACCATCCGCACTGCCCTGAGGCTGGGCTCTGCCTTTTGAAAACATCAAGCTCTGCACAGATGTGGGTGAAGGAGTCGAAGACATATCAAGCCAGCAAGGGTTTGGAGCCACCCCTCTAAGTCCTTCCTCTGGCGGGTGAGGAAATGGAGGCCCGGGGAAGGCTGGGGCCCAGGCCAGGGAGGTGCAGCTGCTCAGTGGCAAGTGTTCTCCTTACCCAGTCTCTAGCTCCATCGGGGCTGGGCCGGGGGTCTCTCTTCTGAGGTCCCTCAACAACCCCTGCTGACCCCTATCAGAGCCCCAGCCTTTTACATTAACTGGTTTCTTCCTGGCTAGACTGTGAGCTACCTTTGAGGGCAGCTACGTCTTTTTCCTCTGGCACGTGGTGGGAGCTCAGTGTGTGCTTGTTGAATGAGCAATTAAATAGATGGATGCTATAAGCCTGGGCAGGAATGGCTAGCACTCTTTTGGGTCATTGCTTCTTAAACACAAATATGGGCTTAGCTGGACTCAACATCAGGAAACAAAAAGATTTGTCCTAGTATGAAAAGATATGTTTGACTTGAACTTACAAATTAAAAAACTAAATCTTTCCTTTCCAAATCTTTGAGTAGAACTGAGATTATACTATTTTGATTCTGTGGCTCCCCATATCCTTCTCACCCCACCCCCCAGCCACACAGGCCCGTCCTCTGGATACTTCTACCCAGTTTGAGAAGCAGGATTTGGGGAAGCTGGGCTGAGCTGGTGACTTATTCACTCTCTGTTCCTCTCCCTCTCTCAGCTGGGCCTGTGCACTTGGCCTTGAGGTGGGTGGGGCCAGGAGGGAGGGTGATCCCAGCACGTGCCTAGCCTCCTGTGAGGCACTGCCTTGCACAGTCACTGGGGGAGTTAGGACAACCTGCCTTTCCACTCAGGAGGAAATAGCTTTCCTAGAGAGTCAGGGAAGGGAGAAGACGGCAGAGAAGGAAGAGGTCAGGCCATTTGCCATGCTGCCAAGACTGTCCCCCTTTCAGGCCTTAACTCTCTGAGCTCTGACACTTTCTGCACTAGTGTGGTAAGCTCTACAGGAAACAGGAAACATGGTGTAGCAGACATCTCTTTAAGAACAAACGGAGTAGTCCAGCTCCTGCTGATAGATGCTAGAATGAAGTTTTGCATAATGAATAAACACCAGATTCCACTGAAGAGCCCCAGGGACTCTCAGTGGTTGGCAGCCACAGGTACCTTGTAGGCATGATATATTCTTCTGACTTCTTAGGAAATGGCCTTTGCAGGCATTAAGAAACAAGGGTACTTTAAGTCCCCTTCCCGAACCTGTTAGGCAACATGAAAAGACTAAATACCAATACCAGGAATGGATGCTGGTATGGAGTTACACCTCACAAAAGGTTGACCCTGACATGCTCACCCAGCTGGCAAACTTGTGAAGGTTCTGCTTGAAAAGAAGAAAGGATAAAACTTGGAGCAGCTCTGGGTCTGTGGAAGGCAAGGAGTTCATGTTTAAGCACAAAGTTAAATAGAGCATAGCAGTGGGTTAAGCATTCATTTTTCTCCCTGCTGATGACAGACATGAGCTTTGGCCCAGGGCCCAAATTTCTTATCCTTGAAAAATACATTTTACAGATTGCTGGGAAGGACAGCCAACCCAGATTAAGCTGCCAGACCTAACTATTATAGATCTTCCTCCTACTCCTCTTGAAAAAATATGATGAAGATTTTTGGGGATACTTCTTCCCTGTCATCCCCGATAGACAATGAGGGGTGCTGATGGGAAGCCTGGAGCTCTGCTCTGAGGGTTTGCTACCCTTCAGAAAGCCAAGCGCACAACTTCAGGCCAGCTCAATAGCAAACCAAGTGTTTGCATTTCAGAAGAATTCTAATAGGATTCCTTCAAATGGCAGATTTCTGAGGACATTTAAGGACTTATTTACAGATCATTAACTTACTTGTCAGAGAAGCTGAAGGGCAGAGAGATTTTGAGCTGACATTTTGGGAGTGCCACCCTCAAAGGGTGATCAAGCAGAAATAAAGTGCCTTTGAAATGATAATATGAAGTAATGGGGACAAGCATTTGTTTCATAGGCACCATTTTAGAAAAACATCTATAGTGTATGGTGAAGCCCAGATGTATATTTCACCTGCTCTTCACCAACTACATAATTAATATTTCAGTGACTGGCAGTCCTCAGTTGTTACTGTAAAATTTTTCTAGAAACTACCACATGAACTGGATGATCATAAAACAGGTTTCTGTAAAATGGATTATATCTTTTATCATGAGATCGAGGTTATAAATTTGGAGTTAAGCTCCTGATTAGGGACTTGACATCAGACACATCAGATATGATTTGACGATTTCTGTCAGAAACGCAAAAATAAAATAACTCTAAACTCTGCGGTCATTACAAATAGTAAAGCCATGCTCCAAGCTAAAGAGTGAGCATAAAATACTGTTTGCATCCTAGTGGTCTCCTGTTACACCCCTGACCGTCCTGCTTGACTTCTGACTGTTGACACTATATCATTACATTAAACCTGAGGTAGGGAAGGCAGTTCTTGGTCCCTGAGTTCAACAGACGAGAAAATGGAGGTTCATGAGTCACAGCTAGTTGTAAGCACAGCAGAGACTTACATAATGGGTTTTCTTTCAACCCTTAAGTCCAGTCACTTTCCACAGTACCATAGTGTCCACCTATGAAGCCATGCCTGAGGCTTCATAAAAGCTTAGATGCTTGTCTGGCATCTAAGGGGTGATGCTTTAAATGGACATATATTCCAGCCTCCCAAACTACTTTTTTCTGCTATTTCTAAATCAAAATGCCTTTCTATGTTGCTGTGTGGAAACTGAGGGCTATACCAAAGATATAAAGAAAACTTTAATAAGGAATCACACAGAAGAAAAGCGTAAGATACATTAGAATATAAATGTGACCTAAACAAACACTGACACTTTGAATAAACATTTACTTTGCAGCACTCTTATTTGTTTTTTTCTCTAGAATTTAAATGAGCCTTTTGGAACCAGATTTTAAAAATAAACAAATGAATACTGTCCCTAAGGAACCTTAGCTGACACCTCTTTTGCTTCTTTCCTATAGTTCCCAGCCAAGTTTTCAAAACCTTTTCTGACCTTAGAACTGCTGGAAGTGGTACAATGCTCACTTGACATTTGGTTGACAAGACTGGCAACACTTCACATGTCACTGGAAAGCCGTAAAAGCATGTTCCAGGTCATTAACTGAGACTTTTAAGAGTCACTTGCTGCATTTGGGTAAGGAAAATTTTAAGGAAAATTTCCTTTACAGTTCTCACAGTTTTGTTGCTTTTCAAAGAATGGATTTCAAATGCACAGAATGCAATTAAAAATTCTTGATTCCGGGGCCGGCCCGGTGGCGCACTGCGCTAGTGCGCCGCTTGGGAAGTGCGGCGGCGCTCCCGCCGAGGGTTCGGATCCCACATCCAGCCCGGTTCCCGCTCACTGGCTGAGCGAGGCGCGGGAGCAACGCCGAGGGTTGCGATCCCGTTGCCGGTCCCGGTCCGATACGGGGACGACACTGAGGGTTGCGATCCGTTGCCGGACACGGAAAAAAGACAAAAAAAAAAAAAAAAAGAAAAAAAGGCCTTTTGGGGGCCTTTGGAGAAAATGGGCCGGGAAAAAAAAATTTTTTTTTCCGGGCCAATTTTCACACAAGGCCCACACAGGGCCTTTTTTTCTTTTTTTTTTTTTTTTTCCGTGCCCCGCAACGGAGCCCACCCCCCAGTGCCCCCCCCGCGCCGGCGCGGGGGGGGCACTGGGGGGTGGGCTCCGTTGCGGGGCACGGAAAAAAAAAAAAAAAAAAAAAAAAAAAAAAAAAAATTCTTGATTCCTGGCACATTCTCATCACAGGCCCACACATGGCCTTATTTCACTTTTTGTTCATGTTATTTAATAGTTAATACCTGGTGAAACCAATGCCCAACCAAGAGCTAGAATATTGCTACTACTTGACCTTGATCCAGGGAAAAGGCAAGGGTTCCCACTCTATCCTTGCTCCCTGCCTTTCTCACATAAATTACCCTTCTCTTAAATTTGGTATTTGTCATCTCTTTGCTTTTTAAAAATGAATTTTATCAAATATGCTTGAACACATAAATAATTTATAACTGGGTTTTCTCAGTTAATAAAAGTAGTATCACATTGTATTCAATCTTCTGTAGCCTGTTCGTTTCACTCAGCGTTGTTTCTGAGACATCCATGTGGTCGGTAAAGCTGTAGTTCATTAATTTTCATCTCGTTTCATTTCATCTATCGTGCGACTCTACTAAAATTTATCTAGATTTTCCACTGCCAATAGATTACTGGGTTATTTCTTTTTCTAAGACAAACTTTTCTGCTCTGAACATTCTTCTTTTTCATATTACACAGGTGCTAAGGTTTCTCTTGGGTATATACCTAGATGCGGAGTTACTGAGTCTTAAGGCATGAACAGCTTTACAAGATGATGACCAATTATTTTCCAAAGTGGTTATATTAATTTCCACTCCTACCAGCAATGTGATCACATTGATTCATTTTCTCTTCAAATTTGATAGTCAGACTTAATTTATATCAACAGCTGTAAAGCAGTATCTCTGCATGGTTTTGATTTGCATTTGCCTGATAATGAGGGTGAGCAGTGCTTCATGTTCATTAGCTGTATGCATTTCCTCTTCTGCAAAATGCCCATGTGAATCTTTTGCAGTTTTCTACTAGGTTGGTTTTCTTTTTCTTATTTGTTTGTAGGAATCCTTATATATTCTACATGCTAATCTTTTGTGCTATAATAACTTCTCCCAGTTGTAATTTTTTAAAAAATTTTCCTTTAAGAGTTTACTGATGATACATTTTGATGACTGATTCTAATGTATCTGAATTTGTGAATATTGTCTCTTTTTTTTTTTTTTGTCTTTTTGTCTTTTTCCGTGTCCGGCAACGGATCGCAACCCTCAGTGTCGCCCCCGTACCAGACCGGGGACCGGCAACCGGCAACGGGACCACAACCCTCGGCGCCGCTCCCGCGCCTCGCTCAGCCAGCGAGCGGGAACCGGTCTGCATGTGGGATCCGAACCCTCGGGCGGGAGCGCCGCCACGCTTCCCAAGCGGCGCACTATTCAGTGCGCCACCGGGCCGGCCCGTGAATATTGTCTCTTATCGTTGCATATTTTTATGACTTGTTCAGAAAATCCTTTCCTAGTCTAAGATCAGAAAGATATTCACTTATATTTTTCTCTAAAAGTTAGTTTGTGTTTGACATTTAAGCTCTTATCCTTCTCGGTATAATTTTTGTATATGTGTGAAGTAAGATCTGATTACATTTTTCTACATGAATAACCAATTTTTCAGTCCTATTTGCTATTCATTTTTCCTTTTCTCCAGTTCTCTACTTCTAGCTTATCTTAAAATTTCAAATGTGTATGTGTCTGATTCTGGGCTTTTTATTCTATGTATTGGTCAGTTAATTTATTCCTGCACCAGTACTACACTATCTTAATTACTATAGCTTTATTAAAAAATCATTATAGGGGGCCGGCCCGGTGGCGCACTGCTACAGTGCGCCGCTTGGGAGCGCGGCGGCGCTCCTGCCGAGGATTCGGATCCCACATACAGACCGGTTCCCGCTCACTGGCTGAGCGAGGTGCGGGTGCAACACCGAGGGTTGCGATCCCGTTGCCGGTCCCGGTCCGGTGCGGGCGCGACACTGAGGGTTGCAATCCATTGCCGGTCACGAAAAAAGACAAAAAGGAAAAAAAAAATCATTATATCTTCTGGGATAATTCCCCTCTTTTTATTTTTCTTTTTCAGAAATATCTTGGCTATCCTTAGCCTTTTGCTCCTCCATATATGTTAAAATCAACTTCTCATGTTTTATGAAAAACCTTTTGGGAATTTTGACTAATTCATTAAATCTGTAGATTGATTTGGAGAAAATTGATGTTTATAATAAAGACTTCCTATTCATGTAGATGGGATATTTCTCCATTTAGATATTCTTTAATGCTTTTTGCTAAAATTTATACATTTTTTATGTTTAAACTTTGCACATCTTTTGTTAGATTTTTTCCTTAGAACTTTTATAGTTTTGTGATAGTCTAAGTCAATAATACTGACTTTATTTTTAAAAATAAATTGTTTTAAAATTTTGTCTTATATATGGAAATGAAATTAAATTTTTATATTAATATTATCAAAATCTCCTCTTATGGTTAATAATTTATTTTTAAATTCTTTGAGGATTTCTATGTAGACAATCATATCACCCACAAATAATGACAATTTTATTTCCTTCTTTTCAATTCTTATGTTTAATTTCCTTTTTTTCACTTTTTGTGCTGCACAGGATCTCTACAAACTTGACTAGAAATAATGAGGACAGGCATCTTTACTTTGGTCATGATTTTCAAAGAAAAGCTTCCAATGTTTCCCACCTTAGTATGATTTTTGTTGTAGAGATTTTATTAAAGATTGGATTTAATGAGACTTTTGGAGTCCCACACAACATTGTTTTCATTCTACTAGCCAGAACTTAGCCACAAAGCCACACATAGCTTCAAGCGGGGGCTGGGAAATATAGTCTCTTAGCTGGGTGGAAATGGGCAAATGGAATTCTATGTATTTGAGACAGAAGGGACGAATGATGCTTGCTTGGCAACGAGGAGGTAGGCTCTGCCATACATTGTGGTTGTTGTCCAGAAACCAGGATGGACAATTAGGCTAGTATCATGTGGATATCTTGCAATATGTAAAAACATCTTAGGTCTTTCCATGAAATTACAAAAACAGAAGATAACATTACAAAAAGCTGCAAGGGAACCTCCTTAACCTGCAGTTTGAACCTCTCTCCTTCCTGTTCTCAGAGCTCCATTCTGGGCCAAAGCCAAGACTCCCGACTTGTCAGGGAAGGAAGAGTAGAAACCATGTCACCAATCATTTCTTTTTAAGTTAGATACCCAAAGTGGAATTGCCAGGACCACGGACATGAAGATTTTCACAGCAGAACAAAAATCTGAAGTTATAACCAGTTCTAATTAACAGTGCCATTTGTTACCCCACCACCCCTACTTCCTTGTATGTACTTTGAAGGTATTTCCCCAGCCTAGGAAGCTAAGACACTATACTTGGTCGGTTGTTTCCAGACAAATGTAGAGGGAATCAAATGAGTTAATGCCCATGTAATATATTTTCAAAATACACTTTTTCAGTCCTCATCCCTTACTTCTTTCTCCATGCTTACCTCAGTCTGGCCACACTGGCCTCCTTGCTGTTCCCAATTGTGATTTTAAGGTGTGTCAACATAGTTAACCTTGAACTACAGTTCCCAGAATTCCCATCTCTCGCTCTTGGCAATGGCCTCAGGAGAACCTGGTGTGAGGTTTGGAAAGCAGCAGTGAAACAGCAGCCAGTATGCTGTGAAAGTCATGGAGGGTGCCAGACGCTGCTGTGGCTCATGCGTGTTGTCGTTGACCTGCTGGCTCACTTTGGTGATGTGGGGCAGTGCCAGGCTCCCAGCACCTCCTGCTGTGCCAGATCTCCTTTGTCTTCTCTGAGTCCTGAGCCAGGCATGTGCAGCTCAATGCCTGGTCTTGGGTGTGCTGCGACGACGTTGCCTGGAACATTGAGAAGTTCCTCATGGGCTCTGATGGCGCACCTGTGCGTAGGTACAGCCACTGCGTTCCTACAGCGACATCGAGCCCTACATCAAAGCCCTGCTGTCCCTCCTCCCCGGCTGATGCAGTGCCACGGCCTGGAGGTTTCACCCAGGACGGCATTTTCTCTAAACCTGAATGGAGGAACTCTTGATGTCCGGGAAAATCCTCTGAGATGGGCACTGGTCCTGTCCATCTCAACCTCCCCTGTGTCAGACCAGAGTGTCCCCACTAATAAATAGAGTGCAGGTGGTCAGCCAAACAAAAGAAAGAAAGAAAACAGAACCCTTCTCCTCCAAAGCCAGCCACAAAACCTAGAAATGTCACTCTCTCCCTTCTCCCTTGAATACCCTCATTCCTGAGAGGTCCTGCTCTATACCAGGAGGAAGGCATGCTACACAGAGAGGCCAAGAAGAATCTGGACAGACAGGCCTTGCTGGGTCCCCCCCTCACTCTATTACAGTTAAATCACACCCTTTTGTTTGATCACATTTCTACACAGCTGTGCATGCTTCATTGAACCTAAGCATAAAAACAAAGTTTTCTTTGGGTCTTCATTTCCAAAGGCTCCTGTGTCATATAAACCTTGGATTAAATAAATGTATTATGCTTTTCTCTTGTTAACCTATCTTTTGTTATAGGACTATGGGCCATGACCCTTATGATGAGTGAGGAAAAGTATCATACCTTTCCGCCGCCACAGCATCTAAACTTCCCAGCCAGGTAGCATAGTTAACTGCTTTAGTTTTCTTCCTCCTGGATACGTGCCAGGGCCAAAACCTCACCCATGTATATAAGTAAGAGCTATTCCTTTTTTCAACCAAGTAAATTACAGTGTGTGTTTTTTGGGGGGTTGGGGGAAGGGGGCAGGAGTGATTGTGATGCTTCACTCCTAATGACAGAATTCAACCTGTAGAGAAGGGAATAATATTTGTATATTTAAAGGGGAGGAAGGCAGAAATAAGTTTCTGCTACCTCTAGGGCAGCCAGAGAATAACAGTGTAACCCAACCCGAATGCCAGGGACAAAAGTGGTTTGGTAGTAATGGGGAGATTGAGATGGAGATGGAGACAATAGAGGCAGGAAGGTAGTGGAACACAGCTGGTACCCCACCTTGAAGCATAGAAAGGGAGAAGAATAGCATGCATGCATGATAAGCTGAACAGCATTAATTAGGTGGTAAACAATGAGTTAAACTGAGAAGAGTCATAGGTGGGCACTGCCTCCATTCACAGCAGTTATCTACGAATTATATTTGACATGTGCTATCATACAAGAGGACTTCAAAAAGTTTGTGGAAAAATGGAACTGAAAGATAAAAACTAAAAATATAGGAGCTGGCCAGTTAGTTTACTCAGTAGGGCATGGAGCTGATAGTGCCAAGGTCAAGGGTTTGGATCCTGGTACTAGCCAGCTGCCAAAATATATATATATACACACACACACACACACACACACACACACACACACACACACATATACATACATATATATATACACATGTATATGTATATGTATATATACTCTACTTCTCAACATAGGCTTCATCAAGTTCAACACTGTAAGCTTTTTGACACTTTTTTTGACACTTTTGTAAACAATGGTATAAGCCATTTAGTCCATCCCATTCTTCCATCCCTGAAGAACTGAGGGTCCTGGAGAATGTAACCACTTCAATGCTTTTTTTTTTTTTTTTTTTTTTGCATTATTAACTGAAGAAAGATGGGTGCCTTTTAAAGATTTTTTTAAGATTAGGAAACAAAAAGAAGTCAGAAGAAGCCAGATCAGGAATGTAAGGTGGATCCCTCACGATTTCCCATGAAAACTTTTGCAAAATTGCCCTTGTTTGATGAAGGGAATGAATAGGAACATTGTCATGGTGGAGAAGTACTCTCTGGTGAAGCTTTCTGGGCATTTTTCTGCTGAAGCTTTGGTTAACTTTCTCAAAACACTCTCATAATAAGCAGATGTTATCATTCTTTGGCCCTCCCAAAAATCAACAAGCAAAATGCCTTGAGCATCCAAAGAAACTGTTCCCATGACCTTTGCTCTTGACTGGTTTGGTCTTGTTTTGACTGGACCAGTTCTACCTCTTTGTAGCCATTATTTTGATTGTGCTTTGTCTTCAGGATCGTACTGGGAAAGCCGTGTTTTATCTCCTGTTACAATTCTTCAAATAATGCTTCAAGATCTTGATCCTACTGTTTAAAATTTCCATTGAAAGCTCTAATCTTGTGGGCCAGCCCGTGGCTCACTCGGGAGAGTGTGGTGCTGATAACACCAAGGCTATGGGTTCGGATCCCTATATAGGGATGGCTGGTTAGGTCACTGGGTGAGCATGGTGCTGACAACACCAAGTCAAGGGTTAAGATCCCCTTACCGGTCATCTTTTTTTTAAAAAAAAAAAAAGAAAGCACTACTCTAGTCTGGAGCTGATCTGAGTGCAACAGTTTTGGCTCCCATTGAGTGGAAAGTTTGCTCAACTGTAATCTTTCAGTCAGAATTGTGTAAGCTGAACCAACTGAGATGTGTATGCTATTGGCTATCGTTTCTGCTGTTAGTCATTGGTCCTCTTCAATCAGGGTACAAATGAGATTAATTTTTTCCTTGCAAGTTGATTAGACAGGCTGCTGCTGCAGGTTTCATCTTCAACAACTTGCCCCTTCTTAAAACTAGTTATCTGTTCATAAACTGCCAATTTCTTCTTTTTTTTTCCTTTTTGTCTTTTTTTACTGACCGGCAACGGGATTGCAACCCTCGGTGTTGCGCCTGCACCGTGCTCAGCCAGTGAGTGGGAACTGGTCTCCACTTGGGATCCGAAACCTCGGTGGGAGCGCCGCCGCGCTCCCACGCGGCGCACTCTCCAGTGCGCCACCAGGCCGGCCCTAAACTGCCAATTTCTTTGGGGCATTCCCCCATAATATTTTTTTTAAAGCATCAGTGATTTCAGCATTCTTCCACCTAAGCTTCACCATAAATTTAATGTTTGGTCTTGCTTCAATTTTAGAAGAATTCATGTTGCTCTGATAGGGGCTCTTTTCAAACTGATGTCTTATCCTTCTTAGTGCCTCAAATTAGGTCCTGTTCAGACATGTTATAACATCAGTACGAGTTTATATTGGTGCAAAAAAGTTTTGAAATACATAGATAATATTTCCATAATACACATTTTCTATGATCTTTTTGAAGACTCCTTATACATTTTTATTTTTTCCCTTTAAAGTTTTTATCATATAATATTTGATACATACTAAAGACTTTATGCAACATTTTTCATTATGAAGTACAATATTAAATAAAACACATACAAACCCACCACCCAATGCATGAACTAGAACATTACCAGCAGTTTTGAAGCCCCATATACTCCTCCTAGATCCTAATCTTCCCTCTTCTCCAACCCAAGGTAAGAATGTTTTGTATTTTATGTTTCTTATTCTCTTGCTTTAAAAAATTTTTTTAAATCCAAATATGAATGTATACCTACACAATATGTAGCTTGCTCTTGCTTCTTTTGAGCTTAATAAGAATAGTATTACGTTGTATTTAGTCTTCTGTAATTTGCTCTTTTCACTAAACATTGTCTGAGATATATCCGTATTGTATATAAATGCAATTTATTTATTTTCACTACAGTGAAGTTCCTAGTTTTAATATAGTTGAACATATCAATTATCTCACTTACACTGAATACTTTTTGTGTCTAAGAAATCTTTCCCCACTCAAGGTCAAGAAGATATTGTTCCATGGTCTGTTTTAAAATTTTTAAAGTTTTACTTTTCACATTTAGGTTTTTATCTGAAATTGATTTTAATTATAGCTTGAAGAAGGGATATAATTTTTTTTTTAAGTATGGATAGCGAATTGTCCCTGCACCAATTAGTAAAGAGCCCATACTTTTCCCCCATGCATTCACTTATTCAAATATTAGTTCAAAAAATACATACTGACCACTTACTATGTGCTAGGCACTTTCTAGGCATTGAATTTGCAATATAAGGTATGCCATATATCAAATTTACATGTACACATAAGTTTATTCCTTGAATTTTTCTTTTCCCATCGGTAATTTGTCTCTCCTTCACAACATCATACTATATTAATTACAATAGCTTTATAGTGTCACTATTTAGTAGGGCAAATCCCTCCACCACCTTCTTCCCTACAAGAGTCTTGGCTATTTGCAGGCTTTTGATCTTCCATAACAATTTTAGAATCAGCTTTTCAAGATTTTCCAAAAACTTTGGAATACTGATTGAAATTCAATTGAATCTGTAGACCAGACAGAAGAGTTTTATAATTTTCTTAGTAACAATCTTGAATATTTTGTAGTGTCTCTCTCTAGCTTCCTGATCTTTTTTTATTTAGATAATATATTTTCTTTAATTATGTTTTATAACTGTTGTTCTTGTATAAAAAGTTTTTTTAAACAGTTTTTGTATATTGATGTTATATCCAGCTATCTTACTAAACTAATTGTAGTGGTTTGTTAGCAGATCATTTTGGGTTTTCTATATGGACACATATTACAGGTTAATATTAACAGTTTGGTTTCTAATATTAGCTTTCTAATATTTATTTTTGTTCTTGTCCTATTGTGTCGGCTAGGATACCCAATAGAATTTATTTCATTTTTACGCATTCCATTTCATATGGTTTCCTTTCCACCCAAACCTCTACCCTGCCTTGCTACTCATTCTCAGGTGATGACCTTGCTTGTTTCACTGAGAAAACAGGTGCAATCAAAGATAACTTCCTTAATCTCATTACTATCAATTCAACAAACAAATCTTCTTTTAAAATGCTCTACTGCAACGAATGAACTGTACTTGCTCCCACCAAGATCAACCTTTCCTATTCCACACCAAATCCCTTCCTCTCTCACCTTCTCAATGACTTGGCTCTGCAATCATCCCTCCTCTCCTTCTTGCATTAGGAATTTTTTCTACTCTAGTGAATCAACCCTCTCAGCTTAAAAAAATACTTAAATATTAAGCACACAAAAAAGCCTCTCTTGATCCCACATCTTCCTTCAGCTATTCCAATCCTCTACTCCCCTTTATAGCAAAACACCTCAAAAGAATCATCCATAATTGCTAGTTTTCACCTTGTCACCTCGAATTATTCTCTGTTGGACTACTCTAAATAAGCTGTTGTTCCCAGAATTCTACTGAAATAGCCCTCATCAAGGACAAGAACCTCCACCTTGTCAATGCAATGGTTGGTTCTCACTCCTTATCTTACTCTCTCCGCAGCGACTGACAGTTGATTGTGCATGTGTGTGTGCACACGCACGTGTGTAGGGAGTGTAAATACATGGGGTATACTTATTTATTTTTTTCAAATAGGTAAAGCATCTGACTGTATATTACAGATAAATCTCTATCTAAGCCATTAAAAGATTTTTGTTATTTGCAACCAAATGCATTCCTTGCTGATTTATAAGTTTATAGAGTCTTTAAAAATCCCGACCAAAGGGCCGGCCCGGTGGTGCACTGGAGAGTGCGCCGCTTGGGAGTGTGGCGGTGCTCCTGCCGAGGGTTTGGATCCCATGTGGAGACCGGTGCCCTCTCACTGGCTGAGCGCACTGCGGGCACAACACCGAGGGTTGCGATCCCGTTGCCGATCCCCAGTACGGGTGCGACACCGAGGGTTGTGATCCCGTTACCGGTCAGTAAAAAAGACAAAAAGGAAAAAAACAAACAAACATAAAAATCCCGACCAAAGAAACTTATTAGAAGCAACATGATACAGTGCGGGGAAAAACTGAGTTGGGAATCCAGATGTACTTCCCCTAGTGGAGTTACCCACTAGAGTGAATGTTACTCCCACTCCCAAGCTTACACACTTCAGATCCTATTTATAAAGTGAGCTGTATCTCTAATGCTGATGTTCCATAATTTTTGAAATATACACTTATCTCTTCTCAGGTCATAGGTAAAATCTGGAGCATGAACATACCACCAATTTAAAATGAAACTATACATTGAATATTTTGGCATAAATTCCTGGAAAAGGAAAAATATGCGGTCATTGTGCTAAGCAGGAGGAAAACAGTGACTGAGATAGAGATAACATTACTCTTTTCTCTACTAAGTCTTCCCTCCACCTCACTGACTAAAAATGTAGTTTGGCAATTAAAAAAATAAAAGGGAGGTTTTCTGCTTCCCAAAAGTTGGAGTAAGTGTACTTTTCCTTATATCTCCCACTAAATACAAATAAAAACATGACACATTATATATAAAACAAACATGAAAAGCCTGAAAGGTGAAGACATGAAGGAAGATCTGCTAGGAGACTTCATACCCTAGGAACAAGATGGTGGTGAGTTATCTGGACTTTCTTTTTACTTCATAAATCCCAGACTTGGAGCTGAAGAAACTGGCAACCTGGAAACGGCAACAGATAGATAGATAGATATGAGAGAGAGAGAGAGAGAGAGAGAGAGAGAAACCCAATAAAAGCTGGCTCTCTCTAGCCAAAAGATAAGGAAAAGGGCAGCCTAGAAAGACAGAAAACTTTTGGACAATAACTGCTCTGCTCTAGCCAAATACCACAGGAAAAAAACGGTGGCCCCACCCACACCAGCAAAGGCCAAATAAACAACCAACACCTCCACCCATGGAAACTGAAAGGAGGGGGCCCTTCCCCCTCTGCTGAAGTGGTGTCAAGGGAAGCCTGTTAAAACAGAAGGCATGGTTAAGATCCAGAGCCTCATAACGTAATACTCAAAATGTTCAAGTCTCAATAGAAAATCAATCCTCATACCGAGAACCAGTTAGATCTCCAATCGAAGGGAAAGACAATAGATGACACTCTTGAGATGACAGATGTTAGAATTATCTGACAAAGCTTGTGAAGCAGTCATATGAAAAATGCTTCCACAAGCAATTAGAAGCATGCTTGATGCAAATGAAAAAAACAGAGTCTCAGCAAAGAAATAGAAAGTCTCAGTAAATAAAAAAAGAACCAAATGAAAATTTTAGAAGTGAAAAATAACCCCAAACTCCATGGATGGACTCAACCGCAGGACAGAAGACACAGGAAAGAAATCAGTGAATTGGAAGACAGAATAGAAATTACCCAATTTCTAGAGAGAAAACGGACTGTCAAAGCAAAGGAACAAACAAATCAGGTCTTAAGACCTGTGGGACTCTAACAAGAAACTTGAACATTCATGTCATTAGAGTCCTAGGAGAGGAAAAAGAGGGCGGGGCTGAGAAAGTACTGGAAAAAATAATGGCTGACAATTCCCCAAAGTTGACAAAAGGTGTAAACTTGCAGATTCAAGAAGCTGAGCAGACCCTAAACAGGTGAGCCTGTTTCACCTGATACCCCCCCATCGTTTTATTTTCAGCTCACTGCACCCTTATGTCACGTATGCTTCAGTTAACACACAGCAGATTTGGATAGATGGGTGGTGTCATTCGCCACGAGGGCGTGGGTGCGGGCAGCGAGACTGGGGACGCGCTCGCGCTCGGCCACCCCTCAGTGTCCCTCCAGCCAGCCCGTGTGGCCGGTTCTCCGACCACGTGCACGGCAGCCGAGCGTCTCCCACGTTCATGAAGTTCGAGGTGTTGTGGGAGACAGTAGGAGAATCCACGATCGGGAGAGGCCGTGAGAAAGCAATGGAGGAAAGAAAGTTACTTCATCATTTTTGGCTAAGTCACAGGAAGAACTGCCACCTAGGAGAACCGAGGACGGTTACCTCGAAGTTCTCTTGCCTTTGGGCAGCGAACCTGAATTCTGAGAGAATTATTTGACTGTTCAAAACACCGTAAGTTTTGGCAGGGTTTTTGAGGATTTGAAAGCTTAAGAGCTATTTGCTACATGCACACCAAAATTCAAACAGCCGATGTCTCCTTTACGGACAGTTACAACCCCAGTGGACAGGACTGATAGGTGTAAGAAAAGCTTAATTCCAGAACAGGAATTAAGTTCAGTGGCTATGTGAGCTGGGGTGGAAAAACATCTACGGGAGTGAAGACATAGACGTCCCAGTTGCACGGGGATGAGCTCTATCCTGTCTCGGATGCAATGTCTGTAATGGGGGCTCGGGATTCTCAAAATAAAGGGCCAGTATTTGTAAATCCACTCATCCTTGAAAGCCCAGAGGAAGAAAAGCTCTCTAGACAAGAGGAATCGAACAAGGCGAGAAGAACTGCCTCCAGCTTCACAATGTTACCTTTGAAAAGGGCTCCCAGGGCTGAGGAGAGGGCCACCGTATGTGACATGTTTATCAGCACACTGCATCCAAAGACTATAAGTTTTCAGAGGCGAGTTTTGCCCCCTAATGCAGGGTGGATGGAGAATCTGAAACTGAAGAGCTTAGAAAGTTGCCACCCGGAGGAGCAGATCATTTTCAGTAGGCTCTTTGGCGGTTTCCTTATGAGGAAAGCATACGAACCTGCTTGGGCTACTGCTTGCAGCTCCCGGGGTTCCCAACCGTTCCTGGTAGCAGTGGATGACGTCGCTTCAGAAACCAGTTGAGCCTGGCTCATTGCTCTTTCTTTCTTCCTGGGTATGCTTTACTCAGAACAATTACATTTAAGTCAGAGTACACAGTGAAGTGGCCTCTCTTCAGAATGAAGAGCATATAACCACCAATGTCTTTCGTTTTACATTCATGTTGGAAAAAGAAGTGCCCTTGGTTTTCCCCAGGACATATGGAGAGTCCATGATGTATTTAGATGGGCAGTTGCATTTTATTTTTTTATTTTTATTTTTTTTCCTTTTTGTCTTTTTTACTGACCGGTAACGGGATCGCAACCCTCGGTGTCGCGCCCTTACTGGGGACTGGCAACAGACTCGCAACCCTCGGTGTTGCGCCCGCACCGCGCTCAGCCAGTGAGCAGGAACCGGTCTCCACATGGGATCCGAACCCTTGGCGGGAGCGCCGCCGCGCTCCCAAGCGGCGCACTCTCCAGTGTGCCACCGGGCCGGCCCAGCAGTTGCATTTTAACTCCGTGAGTGTCCCGGTGACCTTGAGAAAGGACTACCTTGTGGAGCCCTACAAAAACCTCACTTGGTAAAAACCAGCACTCCACTGACAGGGACATAGTGCCTGATGGAGGCCTCAAGGGTACTGGCTTTAGTGTTGCTTCTCATCCTCCACAGAGGAGACTGTAGTCAACTTTTAAGATGATCAGAAAAGCAGAAGAAGAGAATGGCTGGATGGGGCTGGGTGGAGAAAGAGTTATTAAACAATAAATACTTTCAAACAAAAACAAACAAACAAAAATTCTGACCATAAACTAAGCCAAAGGGCAAGTCTCAGCAAATATCAAGGGGTTGATTATTGCAGAGACCACAATGTGGTTACCGTAGTAGCCAATAAGAAAAAAGAATTAGATATTCCCCTACTCATATGTTTGGAAATAACCAGTGGATCAAAGAAGAATTATGATGGGAAATTTGGATCTATTTAGAACTATGATAAAAATACTGCATATCAAACACTTGTGGGATAAAGCTAAAGTAGCAGTTAGTAGAAAATTTAAAATCTCAAATGTTTACATTAGAGGAAAAGAAAGTTTGAAAATTTATTTATTTTTATTTTTTAATTTTATTTTGTCGATGTACAATGTGGTTGATTATTGTGGCTCATTACCAAAACCTCCCTCCCTCCTCCCTCTCCCCCTCCCACCCAACAATGTAAAAGGTTGAAAATTTAATGAGCAAAGTATCATCTCAAGTTAAAAAGCAAACAGCAAATCAAACCCAAAGAAAGTAGAAAAGAGCTAATGAAGATAAGAGTAGAAATTAAAGACAGAAAACAAACATAAAATAGAAAGCATCAATAAAGTCAAACGATCCTTTGAAAAGATGGATGAAATTGACAAACCTCTGGCAATGTGGATCAAAAAATGAAAGGCACAAACATAATAGGAATGAAAGAAGAAACATAACTCCAGATGCCGACATTAGAAATATAATTAATAGGCTACTATGAATGTCATGCTAATAAATTTGAAAACTTAGATGAAATGGAAAAATTCCTGAAACACTGTAACTAACTCAAGAAGAACAGAAAACCTGAACACTCCTATAATCACAAACAAGACTGAATCAGTAACTTAAAAATAATCTTCCCATAAAGAGAATTCTAGGGCCTAATGGTATTACTGGTGAGTTCTATCAAATATTCAAGAAACGAATAATTCCAATCTTATACACATTATTTCAGATTATAGAATAAGGGTGACCTTGACTCAGTGTATGGGCCTGGGAGAACATATCTGTGACACACATAACCAAAGGAACAGTATCTAGAATATTATGGAACTACAACAAATTATTGAGGAAAAGCAGAAAAATGACAAAAATGGTAACATAAAGAAGAATATGAACATTAAGAAATGTTTAAGATCATTCATAATCAGAAAAATTAAAATTTGTATGAAATATTTCACAATCACTCAATTGGCAAAAGTTAAATAGTGAAACAAAGCTAAGTGTTGATAACACTGAAACAATGGTCTCCCTCATCCACTACTGAAAGGAGTGTAAACTGATATAACCATTTTGAGAAATGGTTTGGTGTTACCAAAGTTGAATACACATATATATTCTATAACCCAACAATTCCACTGTATTGCTTCATAACAATCCAAATGTCAATCAACAAAACACATGCACAAATTATGATGTTATTTATACAATGAAACTACATCTGTGTAATCAACTACTTTTAAATCCATCAACACGGACAAATTTCAAAAGAATAAAAAAAAGTCGAGTGAGAAAAATAAGCAAAGAAACCATGATTTTATTTTTATAAATTTCAAAAGTTAACAATCAAAACCATGTATTATTTAAAATAGTAAAAGCTATAAAGAGAAGGAAGAGATTAGCACAATAAGTAGAACTCAGGATCCAATCAGGGAAAGGTAGTGAGGGGACTTTGAGGAGCATTGATAATATTGTTTCTTGGTCTGAGAACTGTACATGTACATTTTCAAATGCTTTTGTATATATGTTATATTTCAAAATAGTATTATTTTTGACTGGTACTGTAGGTTGAATAATGGCCACCCAGAAATATCAAATCCTAATCCTTAGAATTTGTAAACATTACCTTATATTTGGCAAAAGGGTCTTTGCGGATGTGATTAAGCATTTTGAGGTGAGGAAATTACTCTGGATTATCAGTGGGCCCTAAATGCAGTTGCAATTGTCCTTTAGAGAGGGAGAGGGAGATGTTACACAGACAAATAAGAAAGCAATGTGAGACTGGAGTGGTTTGGCCATAAGCCAAGGAAGGCAGCAACCACCAGAAGCGAAACAGGGAGGAAAGGTATGGGTTCTCCCCTAGAACCTCTGGAGGAAGCATGGACCTGCTGAAATCTTTATTTTGCAGAAGAAAACAGATTTTGAACTTCAGGCCTGCAGAACTGTGAGAGAATACATTTTTTGTCATTTTAAGCCACCAAGTTTGTATTAATTTGTTATAACAGTTTCAGGAAACTCATACAAATGATAAAAGATAGGTGAGACAGCTGTCTAAAAAAAATATTGCTAAGGAGACCCAGCAAAATCCCAGACATTTGTAGGAGTATCAATTGGCACAGCTGAATGATTTTTTCCCAGCAATATTCAACTGCTTTAACATAGGAACAGAGAAATCTAACAGACGATCTGCAGTTGGACTTTTGCTAGACAAGTAAGTAGACTATTTGCATGAGACTGTAGTATCAAGGTACAGAAGAAAGTGAAAGAGGGAGACCAGAGGAGACCCAGAGTAAAGAAATTAACCAGCAATCTTGATAAGATCAAAGAACAGATGTGGTGGGAATTATCAGAATGAGGACTGAAAAGAGGGCTGGTTGTAGTCAAAAGGAATTCAGAGGAGAGGCAATTAGGTAAAGAGGTGTAGTTACAGAGGTAGGTGAATAAAGTGCAGTGGAGATGAGGAAAAGCAGAGTGTTCCTCAGGTGCTAGAGAATGATATTGTGATTAAGACCCTAATCACTATCTGAGATCTCTAATAGAGTCACATAGCCTCTCTCTCAGTTCTGACAATAGATCAACAAATGCTGTAAAGACTTAAACTGATGTTAAGACAATTTATTTCATGAAACAATCTAGCAATGGTCAGAATAGTCTTTATATTCCTCATATGGGATAATGGCTTGAGACTCCTTTCTGTAAGTTGTAGACAAAGCTAGTTTTTAAGGTGTCCAGAACTAAAGGATCTACATGATACTTTTTGTCAATAGGAACCAATGCTAGTCGGACTTTTAATGTGCATGTAAATCACCTGGAGAAATTGTTAAAATGAAGATTCTAGTTCAGTAGGTCTGAAATAGGCCCTGCATCTCTGCTGGTTCAAAGTGATGCTGATGGCTGCTAGTCAGTAGATGAACCAGATTAAGTATTTTTCTCTTTAAAAAGGTGATCCTTAAAAGCATGGCCCATTTAGATGTGATCTTCCCACCTAGGGAGTGAACATTCAGCAGGACCCATGCTGAATTTGTCATTTCCATCTCCTGGAATAATGACCATGGCTAATGGGGTATGGTGAATACCCAATTAAACCATCAGGTTGTGACAGGGAATCAAACTATACTGTGTAATGGAAACATATGAGATAGTTCATTTTTACTAGATTTAGCAAGGTTGCAGTATACAAGATCAATGGAAATTGAAATAAAAATACTGCTCACAATTGCATCAAAAATATTAACTACTTAGGGATAAATGACAAAATATGTACAGAACCTTTACACTCAAAACTATAAAACATTGCTGAGAGAAGTTAAAGACCTATATAAGAGAGTTGTACCGTGTTCATGAGTTGGAAGACTCAATATTAGGATGTCAGTTCTTCACAAACTGATCTATAGATTTGGCACAATTCCAATCAAAATCCCAGTAGGCTTTTTTTTGTAGAAATTGACAAACTGATTCCAAAATTCGTATGGAAATGCAAATCACCTCTAGTAGCCAAAACAACTTGAAAAGAATAAAGTTGCAGGGCTAACATTACCTAACTTTAGACTTACTATAAAGCAACAGTATCAAGATAGTGTGGTACTGGCAGCCACATAAGATAAACAGGTCAGTGGAATAGAATTAGAGTGCAAAAATCAACCCACATACATATGGACAACTGATTTTTTTGTCCATATATAAAGACAAAAGTACAGAGGCAATTTAGTGGAGAAAGGATAGCTTTTCAACAAATGGTGCTGGAACGATTGGCTATCAATATGTCAAAATAAAAACAAAAACAAAAACAAAAAAACTTTGATCAATATCTTGAACCATATATAAAAGTTTAACTCAAAATAGACCCACAGCTCTAAATTTAAAACCCAAAACTATAAAATAGAAGGTATTTGTGACCTTGGATTATACAAAGTTTAATTGATATAACACCAAAAGCACAATCCATAAGGAAAACATGGTAAATTTGACTTCATCAAAATTAAAGACTTCTGCTCTTTGAAACAATGAGAATAAAAAAAGTCCAAAAATGGACTTATATCCAGCATTAGAACCTTGAGATACCACTACACACCTACTAGAATGGCACAAATTAAAAAGACTGACTATACCCCATGTTGATGATGTAAATCAACTAGACTCTCATATACTGCTGGTGGGAATGTTAACAGGTTCTTGACAAGTTAAAATCTATAGAGAGATTCATATTATCTTTTAACTCTATTTTTCCATGAAATTTTTGAAGTACCCTCATATTTAACCCCAATAGCAAGCATTTGTCCATACAGATTTTTTTTTTTTTTTTTAAAGATGACCAGTAAGGGGATCTTAACCCTTGACTTGGTGTTATCAGCACCGCACTCTCCTGAGTGAGCCACGGGCCAGCCCTGGTCCATACAGATTTTTATATGAATGTTCATAGCAGCTTTATTTGTATTAGCCCAAAGCTCAGAACTGCCCAGATATCTACCAGCAGGCGAATGTATAAACAAGTTGTGGTTATCTACACAACGGAGGAACACTCAGCAATAAAAAAAGGAATGAGCTGTTGATAGGCCCAACATGAATGAATCTCGAAATAATTATGTGGAGTGAAAGAAGCCTGACAGAAAGAATGAATACTGTATGAATCCATTTACATAAACCTCTAGAAACTAACCTAGTGACAAAGATTAATGGTTGCTGGGAAATAAGTGGGATGGGCAGGTGAAAGGGATTACCAAGGTGCAGGAGGAAATTTTTTAGGGTAGTTGATATGTTCATTATCTTGATGTGGTGACAGTTTCACCATATATATATTTCAAGACTTATACTTTCATATGTGTAGTTTATTGTATGTTAATTACATTGGAATAAAACTTTTAAAAATCTAATTAACTATACGATTAAAAAATCAACGAGTGAAGGCTTCAGTTGTAAATATTATTCTTGTACAGACAAAATCCAAACGAATTGTAACAATAAGAAATATACTCTGTGGGCCGGCCCGGTGGCGCACTGTTATAGTGCGCCGCTTGGGAGTGCGGTGGCGCTCCCGCCGAGGGTTCGGATCCCACATACAGACCGGTTCCCGCTCACTGGCTGAGCGAGGTGTGGGTGCAACACCGAGGGTTGCGATCCCGTTGCCGGCCCCGGTCCGGTACGGGCACGACACTGAGGGTTATGATCTGTTGCCAGACACGAAAAAAGACAAAAAGGAAAAAAAAAAAAAAAAAAAGAAATATACTCTGTATGACAGTGTTATATAAAAGTATTACCTTATTTTGATCAGCTTAATTCACCTGGTATTTTCCACTTGTCTGTTTCACGACATAAGAATTATTGATCAAATGTTATATATTACTAGAATGACCAAGACACAATGTACTGTATAGTTGAGGTTCAGTATGCTATACTGAAACAAAATTACAGCTATTGTGTTTTCAAATAGGTATATATTTTCTATTTTTTATAGATTTTAATGACAATTATCATATAAATAAGAGAAAAAGTGTTTAATTTCCAAACACAATGAACAATATTATTTGCAGATGATATAATTATTCACATAAAAAAGGAGAATCTACATATTATTAAAATTAATGAAGGGTTTAGAAAGGCTGCCTTGTAGAAAATCAACAGATAAAAATCAGCAATAATCTTGTATACCAGCAATAAACAATTACAATTTAGAATATAATTTAAATGTTACTTTGTACAATAGCAACAAAAACTACAAGACAGATGTAAATCTTAAATCTTTATGTAGAAAATGATAAAACTTTATTGAAGGGCATAAAAAATATAAATAGATATACCATGCTCATAAATACAAAGTCTCAGTATTAGACAGTTCTCCCCAATTGATCTGTAAGATCTATTTCCAATGCAAATCTTTTCGGATAAAATCCCACAAAGGATTTTAGAAACTAGACAAGGTGTTCCTAAAATTCATACAAGAATATAGGGCTTCGAGATAGCCAGGACAGCTGTGAATACTCTTACTGTTGTAAGAGTAAAGATGATGCTCTGATGTTCATCCTATCAGATAGTAATTCTTATGTAAAGCAATATATTATAATTAAAGAATGATAGGGCTAGATATGGCTGAAGAGCATATAGAAAGGATGACAAACAATATGAAAATCTGATATATGACAGAGGTGAATAAAAGATGAATAATTAAATAAAGGGTATTATGAGTACTGAAAATTATAACAACTTAGGAAGGAACCACAAACTATATACAAAAATACTTTTCCAATAGCTAAAAACTTAAAAGTGAAAAACAAAACATATTCAGAAGAAAACATAGGTATCTTCATGATATTGAGAAGAGGACTTCAGACATAAAAGGCACAAACCATGAGAAAAATAATTAATATTAAAATAAAAAGCCTTTTTTATGACAAAAATCATAAAGTGAAAATACAAGCCATGAGCAGGGAGAAGACATTTGCAACCTATATAAATGTCAAGAGATTAATATCAAGAATACATAAAGAGCATCTCAAATCAACAGAAAAAAAAGCATCACAACAGAAAAATTGGCAAAGGATACTGCCTGTGGTCTGAATGTTTGTCCCTTCCAAAGCTCACGTGGAAGCTTGAACCCCATTGCGACAAGGTTAAAAGGGTGGGAAATCAGACAATGGGATTAGAAAGGTTGGGCCTTTTAGAGGCGAGGACTATGCCCTCATGAATGGATTAATCCATTCGTGAATTAATGAGTTAATGGGTTATTAGGGAGCAGACTGGTGGCTTTATAAGGAGAGGAAGAAAGCATGTGGAAGCACTCTTGCTCAGTTCCTTGCCATGTGAAACCCTGTGTCACCACAGGACTCTGTGGAGAGTACCCACCAAGAAGTGCCCCCTTGTTGTTGGACTTCACAGCCTCCAAAACTGTAAGAAATAGATTTTCTTTTTCCCCTAAATTACCCAGTTTTAGGTACTCTGTTATAAGTGAGAGAAAACAGACTAATACAGATACAAATAGGCAAAACAGAGGAGGGGAAACCAAATGGTCAATACATACAGAAAAAGGTCATCAACCTCAATAGCAAACAAAGAAACACAAATTAAGAAACATCAGACACTATTTCAAAATCATCTGATTGGCACAAGTATTGGTAAGAATATTGGCAAGAATATGGAGCAACAGGAACTCTTACATATTGCTGGTGGGAGACTAAATGGCACAAGCACTTTGCTGGACAGTTTTGTAATACCCAGGTTACAATTGAAAATGTGAATATCACACATTCCAACAGTTCCATTTTCTAGTGATACATCCTAGAGAAGCCTTCACACATTTCAGAAGATACTTTTGTACTATTTGTAATAGAGAAAGGTAGGAAAAATCTAACTGTACCTCAGTAAGAAAAGGCTGTATCTGTAATATTTTATTTTCTTAAAAAAACTGATGCAAATAAAGCATTTTTATATATTATTTTATATACTTATCTGTTTATCTGAAATACTACATAATTAAAAATTTAAAAAGTATGAAACACACAGAATATAACAAGTGACAGTGCTTTAATATTTATAGTAGGTTAAAAATTATTTTAAGTATCTCTACCCAAGTAACTTGTATTCACAAAAATATTAGTAATAACCATCTATTTTTAAATAATTCTCTACAACCCATCACCTAGTTAAGTCAAAGCTTTTATTGCTTCTGTCCTGGAAATTATCCTGTAAGTTCCTTAACACTGTAATGTTAACTTAAAAGCTGGGAATGAAAAGGTAACAACTCCTTTCCAAATTTACTCTAATATCAATAGCCTATTAACTTTTAATCTCATTAACTTTATGAACATCTACCACCAAGAGAAAAACAAATACAGCAAAAAATCCAGGACTCTGTAAGGTATATAAAGGAGACGCTTGTAAGCCTGAGCTTATCTGGCTCCTCTGCCCAAGACCATCACCCTCTTCCTTACAGCCACATGAACTCAAGGTTAAGAATCTCTATATCAGATGCTGTCAAAAGTTAGTAATCATAGGTAACGTTACATGCTGAAAACTGTTTTAAACACTTTACATTTACTAACTCACTTCATCTTCATAAACCCTTTTTGGGGTCAGTACTCTTATTATTTCCATTTTTCAGATAAGCAAATTGAGGCATACAGAGGGTAATTTGCCTAAACTTAATTGGCTATTAAGTGGTGAAGATAAGATTCAAATCCAGGTAGATTGGCTCCAGAGCATACACTTAATCAGGAAACTTTGCTGCCTAATTGGACAGTCAATTAGAAAAGGTTTAAAAGGAAAACAACCTGAGACTTAGAAATAAGTATTTTAAAAATAAGAGAAAGAAAAAAGGATAGAACCAAGGTCCTCAAAGCATTTTTGTCTATTTTATTCCTTGCCAAACATTAAAAAAAAAACTATTGTCATTTTATTTCCTGATTTGAAAATCAGTTCCACTTTGCAGTGCTCATGCCTTCAAGATGAAAGTTTCTTTGTAATATAACAATCAGTGCACTCTTTCTTTCAACTTCTTTATTAAGTTGGTTTCATAAAAGATATACATTCTCATATTGACAATTCTGGTCATGAACAAAAGCAACAAAAATAAGTAAATAGCAAGATGTGCTTCACATATAAACAATCATGTTGTTAGAATAGGAAATGTGGATCCCTGTACAACAAAAAGATTAAGAAGCAAAATGTGAATAAGCCCTGTATTCAAAATATACCCAAATGTGTGTGCAAAGACAGTACACCCATAATATCACTCACTTAGGTTTCTTTGTTTATGATGCATAATTCCTTAATCATCCATTTGTGAAATATGAATGAACATTATGAAAAATGAAATCTGAATCATTTATTTTCACAATATCAATGCTAAACTCAAAATAACTTCATTGGCTCTAACTGTCAAATGCTTTAAAAAAAAGGCAATCTTAATCCTTTTAATCCTCTGAATAGGGTCTGCAGAAAAGGGTGGATTTTTACTCTACTTGCACGGAGACCAGGTCTCAGCCTGTGCTTTAACAGCATGAACAAAAAAGGACAGCAAACAAGTATCACTAAGAGTAATGCCCATACATTTAAATATATCTAGTTGAACCATGTTCTTTCTAATTATATAGCAAGACTATTAAACCACCAGCATAATGGAAGCTTACACCTCATACAGCACAATTACTAAATTAACTACACATCTATTAGAATTTCCAAATCCCTGCTCCCAGCACAATTTTAGTTCACCTATCAAGTACAGGAGGTCATTTCGAAAAATAGAAATAATATATATACCCCAGTCCTGCAGTTAAAAAATTTTCATAACATGAACAATGTTCAGATATAAATTCTGAAATATGTTTTTTCTAATTACAATTTGTATAATCAAGGCTTTCTTAAACAAAGATAGGTCTTACGTATGTGCTCTGTACAAACTTACAGTAGTGTATATTCCAAGTAAAGATTTTTCTTGCTATAATGATATGACAATGTGACTGTTTTCTGAGTGAAGATATGTGTTAAGGCTTAAGATGTAAACACTGGAAGGCAAACAACTTAGTGGAAAAATTACTGTTCATTTAAAAATGTGTGTAATTTTATAATAGGCTCTGAACTTTCAAATTTACATGTGAGAATACATTTACATCCTAAATTTCCAGGAAAGGCACAGGCTTTATGTAAATAAGCAGCAAAATTTTAAACCCACCAGTTTACTGAAAAAGCCATTACTTTTATTAGAAACAAATAATGCTTCTCAAGGTGTTGGCAACAAGTCATAGTACAGACATGTATTTCATACAGTGTATTTTTCCCTTTAATTACATTCCAGCAGGAGGTGGAATACCTCCTTGGCCATGGGAAGCAGAAGTATTTGATGGACTATGTAAGCTGGTCTCCTTGTACACAAACCAAGCATTTCCTCCCCAAAGTATCATATTCAGAAAGCCAAAGATCTATGAAAGAGAAAAATAAATATAAAAATCTAATACTTACTTAAAAACTCATGTCTTACTTAAAAAATCTTAGTTTTCCTTTAAGTATTTAACATTTTTAGGCAGTACACCATTATTTCCCTTAAAGTTTAATACTATTGTATATACAAAGTAGAAGAAAAAAGGTAGACTTTGTATTTTTGTATTTCAGTGTACAAAACTTGGATACATTATTTATTCCCAATGAAACAAGCTAAACCTCTAAATCTGTTAACAAATAAAATCATGACTAAAAGAAATTTTATTTTTGCATGCTCATTATTACCAAAAATATGCGATTTAATTTGAGGAAAATGAAACCCTTCTTTTATTTCTTTGTATTCAGACTTTGGTGCTTCAGGGTAAAGAGGAACAATAGGAATCCACGTGTCCTTTTTATGAGGGCTTACACTTTTCTCCCATTTGGAATGGCTATAAACTGCCCTTGTGTAACCTTTCCTATTTCCCTCCTATCTCCCCCTACTACCATATCTTCTAGTCCAATCCACCAGCTGAAGCCAGAAAAAAAGGAGTCACAGAAGTTTACTTCACATCTGTCATTAGTCAATCTAAAAGAAATTAATCTCCCTGGATATAGATCTGACTAGATGTAAGAAAGTCTCAAATATGAACAAACTGAAGCTGCCCTATTTTAATAAGTCCTTTGTAAATATAATAGTAACTTATAAAGTAAGAGTGAGGTAAGAAGCTCAAGAGTACTACATATTGCTGAGGGCCAAATGCATTGTTTTTTTTGTTTATCTGTATACAAAAACATACCTGATATCATCCAGTTCAGAGTACTGTCAATATAAATGCAAAAAACTGACTTTTAAATTACAAAGTTATAAAACAAAAATTTGGGCGAACTGCTTTTTAAGGCAGTGCTGACTTCATCCAATGGAAAAAATATTTTCTTGAAAAGACATGAGACTTCCCTAAACATATAATCAGCATATTAATAATATATTTAATAATAAGCTTATGTTTTTTTGGTAAAATAGCATACAAATAATATTTAACACTTTATATAGACTAAATTTTATAGATTATTTAAGAACCATAAAAGCATTACTTTCATATACTCAAAGAGAGTTACATTTATAAAGCAGGCTCTAAAGTAAGATCTGGTTCAGTTCTTGGCTTGCCATTTACTACTTGTGTTACCTTGAGCAAATTAACACCTGCTACATTTTCTCCCAGTAGGAAAATGAAGATAATAATACCTTCTTCCACATTCCTCTTAGGATGGTTGGATAAACAAGATATGAGTATAAAGCCCTTAGTACAATGCCTGGCATATAATTTCAATAAATGTTAGTGACAGTGCCTTTCAGGTAAGTCCTGCCTCAGCAATTTTAATAAAAAGTAAGACTTGATCATCATCTTGTTTACAGGTAATAATTTTCTTAACAAACTTTTTCCTTCACATTATTATAAAGGTAAAAACTATATCATAACTAGGATTCTGACAACTTAGTAAAAATACAAACCAATATATTCGTCTAGAGATTTATTGAAAACTGTTTTCTTAAACTGCTAGTAAGATTTTTCTAATAAGTAAAATAAAAAATTTTATATTGCTTGACTTTTTATGATAAAATTTTTTTAATAAATAATGTATACATACCACAGATACATTTAGGGATCCCATACTAGTCACAGAGCCAAAATAACACATTGCTTCTTGCTTCTTACAAGGCAGAAGTTCCTGAACAATATTGTGACCAGTAGCTACTTTAATATCTGTAAGAGCTTTAGCCCAGGCTGAAGTGCTCACCAACCATAAAAAAGTGGCAACGAGAGTAACAACAAAATCCTAAAGCAAAAATAAGTACGAGTTAATAATGAAAGGCCAATTTAAAAATACTAATTTTCAAATCCATGATGAAGAAATTAAGATTACATTCAACCCTATGGTACTGAGAAATGGCCTTTGTAATAGACTTTGTAACAGTAATAAACAAGACTCACTCATCCCCTCAGGAGTCTAAGATTTTTACACTAGAAACCAAAGTTCTACAGTCTTCACCATAATCTTACCTCAGCCACTTACTACTGGGATTGTAACTTAGATCATGTCATCACCAACAACTGTATAATCTGTTTTGGTCATATCAGTCTCCCATATCACTTCTTTTTAGCTCACTCTCTCTGGTACCCCAATCCCCAAAGTCCTTTGACCCCAAGACCTACAGTCTGATCCTACTATTTTTTTTTTACTGTCTCAACTTCACTAATGTCCTTTAATCAATGTATATTCTAAGGTCCTTCGTTATAATCCCTTGCATATATTCTCAACTCCCTTATCTTTCTCCTGCTTTCTCATACTATTCTGACAAAACACTAAATTTAGTTAAATCTAATTCTCCATGAGATGGATAATGAAATGGTGAAAAGCACAACAGGATAGCTTGTCTCTTTTTAAATTCATGACCATAAATTTTAAGAATGTTCATTACATTAAGAAAAAAAATCACCCAAGACACCTTATCACTAGTAACTTTCTACTAAATCCTTTGCTATTTATCACATTTCCAAGAATAGAATGGACGGTTTTAATATTTTAGATAGTTTCTTATTGAGCTAACAAGATAAAGAAAGGGAAAAAAATGTTTACTCTCCTTACCCAATCCTCTCTGTTGGGGAACTAAAATTTTGTCAAGTAGTATTACAAAGATTTAAAAAACACTTTACGTACACATTTGTATAATAAAAGTATAAATCCCACTTTGCTTGGTCTTCATTCAAATTAATGACCCAAGAGGGAATAGTGCAAAATTTGTAACTTTTTGATGCTACATACTCTAAGCATATGGATACATTTAAGGTAGGAGCTCTTATACATCTGTGGCAAAAAATCTCTCCAAGCTCAGAATGGGTCTTGGAGCTCATCACAGAAGCGTTTCATTTTTTACATAAACCTGATTAGTGTTTAATTATTTTGCCTGCCACCTTTTAGTCAATTATTTAGGATAAATACGAGTAATTTCTTATGAGATACAGAAGCTATGCTATATAGCTTGCCCACCTGGGTCTAGACGACACTGAACAAATGCCTTGTGATTACATGACCAAAAACAATTACTAATTTTACAAACATGGAGGTATTTGCATTTCGCACTTGAGTCCTCTGCTGCTACTGGTCCTCTTAAAAAATGCAGATCAAAGAGAAAAAGAATATTCCCCTTTTTACTGCTGTGCTGTACTATACTTTATGCTGAAGGTAGACATTTTCTAAAGACTTGCTAGAAATTCAATACCTTTTAAAAGAATAACTGATAAATAATATGATGTTATCACATGTTAAACAAGTTCTCTCTAGGCTAAAGTTCATGCTTTGACCAATATATGTCACAATATAGAGTTTAAGAGGAAATGATGAAATGGTGCTCCCTGAAACATCTCTTCTTTAAATTTAATTAGACAAATTATACTCAAACTAGTAGATGCCCTGGGAAGGCAATCAACATTAGGGCTAATAAAAAGCTTGAATAGTATAAAAGGGCTGGAGGAGGTATTGTAGAACCTTTCTAGCACTTATGAGAGGTAAATTAACACCAATTGCTAAACATAGAAACTGGATAAATTTCAATATTCATTTAGAAATTAATTTTATGATGCTGTCCTAAGTATTAAAATACAGGTTATACTTAAATCATTCAAAGTTTGGCATGTTCACACATGTGCACAAAGTATTTGATAGATATTTACACACTGGGAGACACAATTATGGTCTGACTTTGGAGTTTTGGCAGATCTGGGTTCAAATTCTGGCAAGTTTCCCTACTAGCTTTTTTTGGGTGCGTGTGATCCGAACCCTCGGGCGGGAGCGCCGCCGCGCTTCCCAAGCGGCGCACTATCCAGTGCGCCACCGGGCCGGCCCGAAATTCTTAATTTAAAAATGCTGGGTTTTTTCTGATTATATATGCTATTTAAGTCCACTTTGATGATGGCTTAAGGCCTGACATTCTTATATTTTGAAAGCAGGAACATTTCTGAAAATGATGCACAAAATAACCCTGGGATAAAGGAAAACAGGAAAAATTCTGGCCCCTGCAGATAATATTTGTCCCACTAAGGACTCTAGTCACACCACAATCTAAGTGAACAGTGCCACCTGGAGTTCTGCAATGCACAGCCTGCAGCTGCCTGGAGCAGCTCTGTTCCTACCCATAAGTTAAGATGTAATCATAACAGATTTTTAGGTTTTGGGATACCCTACTTTGTTTAGTTTCATTTTCTGGTACGTATTCCTGATTCTCCACATTGCCTAGAACCTTTAAGCTCCTGCTACTTAATGCATAAAAGTGTTGTATTTAATTCAAAAAAGAACTAAAGTAGATTTAAAATTTCACAATTAAAATATGCCTAGAAATACCATTGATTCTGTGCACAGAATCAAGAATACTGCCAAGAAAGCTTGTTCTCATTAACAAACAGTACCTAAAAATCAATGTCTATTTGGCTATATTTAAAAATCTGTGTATCTCAATAAAACTTTTTTATATTTATGATTAAAAATAGAACTCAAAATTTAATTTAGAAGCTGAACTTTACAGATAAGGAGCACCCATCATATATCAATAAAAAGCCAATTAAGGAATCAATTCTGGATTACCTTTTTATACAACCACTAATCGATCACTCTGAGGTGGAAAATTACTTTTGACTTTCTGAATGATGCAACTAAACTGGTTTTATAGTTTTATTAGTCAGAAAAATCCTCTACTGGGCCGGCCCTGTGGCTCACTTGGGAGAGTGCGGTGCTGATAACACCAAGGCCAAGGGTTCGGATCCCACATAGGGATGGCCGGTTGGCTCACTGGGTGAGCGTGGTGCTGACAACACCAAGTCAAGGGTTAAGATCCCCTTACCGGTCATCTTTTTAAAAAAAAAAAAAAAGAAAAAAAAAAGAAAAATCCTCTACAAAAATAGATCTGAATGTTGCTTGAAGAAGTGTAGTATTTGAAAAGTTTACCAGACAAAATATGAGAAATAAAGGGCCCACTATTAGATTAATAAAAAAAAATTTGTTGGGATGACAAAATGGCAAGAAATATTTTCTAATTATAAAAAAATTTAACAGAATACGATAATCTATATGATCATCCTAGTCCCCTTTTAAAAAAGGCTTGAAAAGTCTGCAGAAGCTATAGATTGCTAACATGTAATTCCTGTTATTGAATAAGCATTGCAAATTAAAATAGTTGATGTCCTATCTTTCTGAAAGGCACTTAACAACCAAGAAATATTTTATGAAAACATCTGATTTTCTTTTATCTTTTCAGACATAAGAAACAGAATAGATCTGAATGATAAAAGACTGTTTTATTCCTTACTTACCATTTGCATTCTTATGATCCAGGCAGCAAAAAATAAAAATAAATAAATAAATAAAACTTATCTTATTTAATAATTATTTCAAATTTAAATAGACTTTCCTTTAAAATAACTTCACAGTTAGCAGATGTCAGTGTTCTTTCATGGATATAAATGACCAGTACCACAAAATACCTCTGTTCTCCCTTCAAGTCATCAGCACTACTACTGATTTTGTAGTTATTCTTTTATAGTGGAGATCCAGCTTAAAACCATAGCTTATCTCTGGATTTGCCACTGATAATCCACAGCAGGCTCTACTTACTAAATCTCCAAGATTATTTTATTTCTAACTCAGTAGACTCTACAGCCAAGAAAGGTATCAGGACTTCAAACCCAGATCCTCTGTTGGCATCTCAAAGATTCAAAATTAGATCATGGATGCTACTGATAGCTGAATATAAGAATTATCTGGGTCAGATTTAAATTAAAGCGTTTAGGAATATAGACCAGGAGTCAGCAAACTTTTTCTGAAAAGGGCCAGATAGTAAGGATTTTTTTAATATCTCTCATAATTACTTAACTGCCACTGTGGCATGAAAGCAGCCACAATGTGTAAATAATTGAGTATGACCATGTTCCAAAAAAACTTTATTTAAAAAAACAGTGAGTCAGATTAGATCTGTGTGCCACAGTTTGCTGATTCCTGATATAAACAACTAAGTCAATAAGATATTGTAGAGGTAAAAAAGGGACTTTCGAGGAAAGAGAAAAATGGTGAGAAGTAGAAAAAAAGTTATGAGACTACTGCTATGGCCAGCAATTCTTCAAATTAAAGGTGTTAATTTCTAACTAATTTTTCTGCTATTTGCAACTTAATATGCATAATCAAACAACTGAATTTTTTCTAGCTTAAAACAGTTAAAAAAAAAAAAAACTTTCCTGAGCATGCAAAGAGGTTAAAAGAATTGGGTTAAACTTAACAATGAGAGAAAGGTCAACCTCATGGCAAACACAGGCCAAAGTACGTTGAACTGGCTTACTCCAAGATTCGATTTCCAGCCTAAGAAAACCTACATTTAACTTCAAATATAACTTATAGGTAGCTTAAACTGATATAAATTATTTTTGTATAAAAAGAAATAAAGTGATTACTTACAATCATCGGAAGTTTACGACTATCCCGATATAGGTTCATGTAACCAACATAAAGCAGAAGGGCAGCAATGCAGTACAGGAACACAAAGATTGCAAACGTAACATAGAATTGTGCAGAAGAAGAGTAATCTCCTACGAGGACATGACTTTTCCAATCTATACCACACACATTTACATTTGGAGGTGGCTGAAATGATGCCTGATTCAACCTATTAAAAAAAAGGCTCAAATAAATATATGAATTACTGGACTCTCCCAACAGAGAAAGAAACAGTTAAGTAGAATATTGAAATGACATTTTAAAAAATACTCCCCAAATATATTACATTTTCCTTTTGGGGAAAAAAAAAGTAAAATTCAAATATTTACATAAACTGAAATTTTCATAATAAATGTACCTGAATTATACCTGGTAATTGGTTTAGATTGAATACAGACTGAATTAAACACTTTTACACCCAGATACTATCTTCCTTATAATAAAAAACTAGCCGGTTAGGAGGGATTATTCCAAATACTTTACAATTTGAGATGCAATATTCCATTCTTGGAGGCAGAGTTTGTATGACAAGCCCCAGGAGAGTCAATTATAATAATGATTCGCATTTTAACCCTAGATTAATTAGTTGCTAACTGAAAATTCACATTGCTTTTAATTTTCCCCATCCATAAATCGCAAAAGCTTGTCACTAAAGATGCTGCTATACAAGAACTGTACAGGAGAAGGGATAGGAGATAGAAAAAGGCTTTGATAATTACCAAGCACATGCTATCTATCTTTAATATAAGATTTTATTTAATCATCTAAACACCCCTAAAAGGTAATATTTACAATTTATTGAACAGAAAAATTAAGTCTTAGTGAGGTCAAGTAAAGTAGAAACTGGAAGATTCACACCCTGGCTTAAACATAGGATACTGTCAATAATCTTTTCAATGAATGCTGAAGTCAAACGGAAGACTTCACAAATGAAATATTTATTTTAGTTAAGAGTTTAGAAATATTCATTTTAGTTTAGAAAGCATTGTTTTACATTAGTCAATAAAACATAGGAACTCCTCACTTCATATAAATATGTCTTAAAACTCTATAAAGAACATTATTATCCAATAATTGTAAAAACATGAGATTCCTGATTTTCATAAAATTCTGGATTTTGCTTCTGCATTAGGGCTTCTCACACTAAGGTGGATAGAGCAGTCTCTGTTTTGTTTTGTTTTTTAATTTCCAGTCTACTGTGGGATAACAATAAAAATGTCAAGGCAATGTCATAATGCTGTAGAAGTTTCTAAATGCTTAGTCTCACTTTCAATATTTATTTTATCATAGACAAGAAAAAATTTGCAGACTGGTACTAATCTGTGTCTCACAGTTTGAGTAGTATGATCTCTTACAAATGACCATGTGATCTAAAATTTTCTACCCACTTCAATTAATAAATTACTGGAAATCTTAATGAGTCAATATGAAAATAAAAAGTTGTTAAGCTATAAAAACAAATTCATAACTCACCTGAATGGATAACCAAAAGTAGCTGTAATAGTTTTATTTTCAGAAACGTTGGAACGACAATTAACTTGAATTTCTGTTTTGCCCTTAAAACCTCCACAGGTGGCAAAAGCAAAGATGGAAGCAATCTACACAAAGTGAGACATACATACCCCCAAAAAGAGAGAGAGAGAGAGAAGCATTACTGCACCCAGAACAACAAGGGTCATTAAAACTGCAAGTACACTGATTATTAAAAACTGGCTCAATAACATTCTAGAAATTCTCAATCACAAACTAAATGTAGCGTGAAAACATTTAAAAATTTATTTGCAAATCTCAACAAATGTGATTTTATTTTCCTGTGTATAATATGGAAATAAATGTACAAGCCTGTATAACAATTCATTTGCTCATACTTCAGTGTGTCTACTAAATATTAGTATGAAGTTCAGAGGAAGACTCATTTATTAGGATCACAATCAAAAGGGATGAATTGAAGTATTTTTATTTGGAACCCAAGTTACTGGTAAGCTATAAAGCCAAGAGGTTGTGAGAGCTGAGAAGAGATGCTAAATCATTAGCTTGTAAAGCCTCACTTGTGGGTATTTCCAGATTTCAAAAGTAGTTGGAAATTTGTTTTCCTGATCATACATATACTTAAAAGAAAATGTAATAATGTCCTCTCAAATGCTATTTATGACAGCAAAAAAGCTGGAAGCCTCCTAAATGTTGACAGGGAATCAAATAAATAATAATTTATTCATATAATGGAACAGTATATAGCCATTAAAATGTTGGGGATTATCTAACAATATAGAAAATGTTCATTACATATAAAGTTTGTTTAAACAATGCATTATACATGTATCTACATCCACGCAGACACAGAAAACTAGAAAGGTTATGCATAAAAGTTTTAACAGTGGTCAACTCTCAACAGAAGATAAAAAGATAATTCCTTTTTCTATATTTGTACATTTTCTACAAAACAAAACAAGCAAAAAACACAGATACATTGTAATGACCAAGAGCTCAATCCTTCAGCAAATGCTGATGGATCTGTTTTCAAATTATATTTGGAATCTGACCACTTATACCACCTCCTGATTTAAACCACCATCAACTCTTGCCTGGATTTACACTAACAGCCTTCTAAATGAACTTCCCTGTTTCTGTCCTTGACCCAGCTTCATTTCCATCATCAACACAACAGGTAGGACAATTTTTTAAAATTATAAGGCAGAAAACTATCCTCTACTCAAAACCCTCCCATAGCTTGTGAGCTCTCTCTAAATAAAAACCTAAGTTCACATAAAGGGCTGCAAGATCCTCTTCTCCCTTAATATTTCTGATCTCATGTCTACTTGCTATGGGTTAAATGTGTCCCACAAAAATTCATGAATGGGAAACTTAATCATCACTGTAAGTGTTAAGGGGGTGGGAATTCCAATTATGGTATTTGAAAGGGCCCTCAGGGGCCTTTAAGAAGTGATTAGATTGTGAGCACTGTGCTATTATGAATGGATTGATCCATTCATGGAGTAATGGGCCTTGTTCTGATTGCTTTAAAAGGAGAGCAAGCGAGGTTAGCTCTCTTGCTCAACCCATTCTCGCCATGTGTTACCCTAGGTTTCTGCAGAAAAAGGCCCTCACCGGACATGTTTCCTAAACTTTGGACTTCCCAGCTTCCAAAACTGTACGAAATAAATTTCATTTCCTTATAAATTACAATTTGAGGCATTCTGTTGTAACAGAAAATGAACTAATACACTACTTTTTCCTTTAATTTCTATACACAAAATGGTCGCCTTGCTATTCCTTAAAGACATGGAATGAAGTCCTCCTTCATGGCCCTTGCACTGGCTTTTCCCTCTGCCTGGAATACATGGTTCACTTGTCCACTTCCATAGCTTCCTGTTCTAGTATGACCTTATCAGGAAGGTCTTTTCCCTCACCACAGTTTATTAAATAACAGCACCCCCCCCACCTCACACTACTTATTCTCTCTACTTATGCTGCTCTATTTCTTCTCCACTGTAATTACCACTGCCTGACACAGTACTTAATTGTTTGTCTGTCTTTTCCTAGAATGGAAACTTTTTTTTTTCCTTTTTGTCTTTTTTCGTGACCAGCAACGGATTGCAACCCTCAGTGTCGGGCCCGTACCGGACCGGGACCGGCAACGGGATCGCAACCCTCGGTGTTGCGCCCGCACCTCGCTCAGCCAGTGAGCAGCCGGTCTGTATGTGGGATCCGAACCCTCGGCAGGAGCGCCACCACGCTCCCAAGCGGCGCACTGTAGCAGTGCGCCACCGGGCCGGCCCTAGAATGGAAACTTGAAGAGGTCAGGGACTTGGTTTTGCTCAAGGTCACATACACCCAGTAAGTGATAGATAAAATTCAATGCTGATTTGATATCAAAGCCTATACTATTGAACACTTGATATTATCCCTCCCATGAATGTTGTAGGCCATCATCAGTATCATAATAAATATCAAGGGATTTCATTTCCATGAAGAAGAGGTATATGAAAAAGAGACTGGTTACAGATATGAAGAGTCTGAGGTAATATTGAGCACATAGTTTTGGGATGTTCTGGTAAGAGTTAATAGGTGAAGACAGAAGAATGGACACTCAAAATAAACAAACATGAATACACAGTAAAAATAAAAGGACAGGAAATGAGTCTTGGGCATATACATGGCCAGATTTAGGGTTGGAAAAAATAAACGAAATACACAAATTGGATGATGAAACAGAATAAAGAGGCCAGAAATAGACTAGTATATACAGAGTAATCGTATCTACCAGAGTTGGGATTGTAGACCACTGAGAAAAGGACGGTGGTAGTTTTAAAAATATGCCCACAAACTCTTTGATACAACTCCCATCAAGAGGTGTACCTTAATTTCTCTTCCATTGAGCATGGACTAGACATAGTGACTTGCTTCTAGAAAATAAAACATGGCAGAAAAAATGGGATGTCTTTTCTGAGATTGGGTTATAAAAAGACTGCAACTTCTGTCTTCCTTTCTCACTCTCTTCAATTTTCTCATTCTCTTGGGGAAGCCAGCTGCCATGTTGGGAGGATACCAGGCAACTCTTAGAGAGACTCCCGTGGAGTGGAACCAACAACTGCCAGCAACCACAACTGAGCTTGGAAGTGAATCCTCTGAGGCTTGCCAACAGTCATGTGAGTGAGCTTCAGGCCTCACTCACTACAGGTGATTGTAGCCCCCCAGCTAACAGCTTGATTGCAACCCCATGGGAGACCTTAGGCCTAAAGCACACAGCTAAGCTGCTCCCAGATTCCTGACCTACAGAAGCTGTGAGATAATAAACGTCTGTTTTTTTAAGCAGCTAAACTTGCGGGAAATTTGCTATGCAACAATAGATAATTAATACAAGCAAGGACTGTTCAATAAATAGTTCAGATGAACTGCAGATGTAAATGTAAAAAGTAAATCTTAAAAAAATTAAGGACAATAAAAGAGAAAATCTGTGACCATATGGAAGGGAACAATTTCTTAAGATTTTTTTTTAAAAAGCACTAACTGTAAGACAATATTAAATTCAACTACAGGAAAAGAATTTTTTAAAAATCGTCAGCTTTTAAATGTAAAACAAGTTACAAACTAGGTGAAAATATTTGCAATAAACATGTCATGAAGGATCTACTAGTATACAGATCTAAGAGAAACCCTTGTTCATGTGTCCAAAGAGACAAATATAAGAATGTTCATAGTGACATTGTTTATAATATCAAAAAATGGGGAGAGGAAAAGCAACAAGAAAAGGATAAAATACACTAGTATATTCTTACAATGGGGAATCATACAGCAAAAAAGATATAGGAACTAGTTACCCACATCAACATAGATGAATTGTACAAACCTAATGCTGAGTTAAAAAAAACATGTTGCATAAGACTACATAGAGTGTGAAACCATTTTGTTCAAAGCTGTTTACTTGACTACATCACTTCTGCACCTATTTTTATTCAGGCCCTTACCATTTTTCACTGGGACTAACCAAACAGACTCTTCCTCTTATTTCTAATCTCATTCCAATCATCACTCATCTTCTATAGAGTAGCTTTAAAGCTGCAGTGTCCAGTAAACACTTTAAATGTGGCTAGTCTAAACTGAGATGTGCTTCAAGTGTAAAATAGATTCGATTTTGAAGTTTAGTATAAAAAATGTAAAATATCTTACTAATAATTTTTATAGTGACTTCTTGTTAAAACAATAATCTGGATATACGAGGTTAGGTGAAATATATTATTAAAGTTAAATACACTTGTTCCTTTTACTTTTTTAGTGTGGTTAACAGAACACTTAAAATCACTATGTGGCTTGCACTTTTGGTTTGCATTGTAGTTTTACTGGATAGAGCTATGTTAGAGTGATGTCACACTGGTCTGAAATAAAAATCTGATCATGTTACTCCTGATTAAAGGGGTTTCCTTAATGGGTTTCCAGACCTAAATTAAAGAGGGAAAAAAAAAAGGCTCAAACTTCTTAATTTGGCATCAAAGGCATGGCTGATGTAGCCTCAACTTTATCTTTCTAAATTTATCTGCACTATATTACCTGCCAGGTACTGTATGATTCTGTCTCATTGTACTACTTACTATTTCTGAAACACAGCATGTATTTATGTCTTAGATATATATGTTTCTTCTACTGGGAATGCCCCATTCTCTAATCAGCTCGTCTTTTAAGGCCCTGCCCAATCCCTTGTGGTACAGCTCATTATTTTTCTCGAGCCTCCACAGACATTACCTCTATTATATATTAATGCTACTAATAGGCTTTTCTTGTGTATGTTGCTTTATAAAAATCAAAATGAAAAACTAGTTTCCTGACTAATACAAAAATTAGTAAATAAATGGCATAACAGCTTGTTGCTTTTTAAGACCACTGCCTCTACTTTTCCTTGCCAGACTGACATGTTTTTGCACCTAATCTTGTTCAGGATTTTCAATGCCTTCCCAGCAGAAGGCCTGGCACGTAGCAAATGCTCAGTAAATAGCTGCTTAATTAAAGAAAAAAATTAATTGCCAATAACTTACAAATAAAACCATATTTCAAAATTTACATAATCATCATTTCAAAGCTGACTTTTTGTTACAAGGATAAATAAATGTCATGTTAACAATTCTGGTCTTTATCTTGTAGAAAAAAGGGGCAAAGTACACATTTTATATTAAATGAAGTACAAAATAATCTGAGAGTAAACTATCCAATCAACTCACTTCTCCCGATATCCTACAGCCATTTGATCTAGATTGGAAGTTATATACTGGCAGCCCACCGGTAAAACCTAGCCTGCAGATATATTTGTGTAGTCTTTCCAGTATTTATAAAAAATGTTACTTTGTTTTCAATATTTTAATATAAGGATACTGGAAATAAAAATTTGAATTTCTTGCTTTTCTGGGCATCTGTGGAAAAACTGAAGATATGGCAACATCATACCCACATTTTCATAAATAATCAGCAGAACTGAATGACAGATGCCACTTAAGACAGAGCATGTGATTTCCAGATTGCCCACCCCACCATGTCTTAACAACCCTCAGGATACGTGTTAGTTGCCAGTGATCAATGACTTATACTATTGTTTTTCTTCGAAACAGCTTGCTTCACTTATTTACTTTATTAGAGTGGTTCCTATGAGCACTCAGTTTGCACCCGTAGTGTACCATAAGGGATACTGGTATGCTGACTTATTTTTCCTTGCCACTTTTGAAATTCATTTCCCATCCCTCCCTACCTTGTGAAGAATGACTGAAATTGCTGACATGGAATTCTACGTATAGAGTAACTAGTAAGAATCTAGGGGCAAGGTGACAGCTCTTATTTTTAGGTTGAAAAGGTCATATTCATCACGACAGTCCCAAGTTACCAGAGAAACAGTCCCACTTATCTGTCTGCCCACCAGACCCACACTAGATGACCACAAAGGCAGATTCCTCACTTATTTAGAGATCTGTAACTTCAAGGTTAATATTATAGCATGGTTCTCTAGAACACTAGTCTCCAAAGTAGACTGGTATACTCAATTAACTGGTGTGCAAGAAGAAAAAATTTATACTTCTATTTATATCAACTTTTAGACTTAAATAAAAAATTAAAGGTTTACTGCAATTAATACACCACTGAAACTCGTGCTGAGCCTGGATGTCAGAGGGTCACATGTCAGTACAGTGTGTTGGGTATCCTGAAGGTAAAGGGAGTCCATCACATGGAAGGAGAGACAGTGATACCCTCATCTATTTTTTCACTTTTAGTGTTCATGTATTACAATGTGAGTGTGCCTGGCTAGGAGGGTTTGTAGAATAAGTTTTCCTGTTTGAACCAAACTAACCTTCACAAAATGAACCATTGGTTTAAAAATGTTTTCAAAGAAACTACGGATTGATAATATACACAGCTCATGTACAAAAGAGAAAATGGAAACATTAATGCCCTACATGAGCTATATGCATCAGCCATACTACAAGGTAAAAAGAGATTCTGTTTAATCAGATCACAAGGTGGCAAAGAAACTTAGAAAATATCAGAGTAGTATGTGAAATAAGGATTTAAAAATATGAATGAAATTTGTCCTGAGTGAATAATATGCCTTAGAGACTAACAAACATAATAAAATATGCATCTAATTTGCAGATGCATATTGGGGCTCTGTGCATAAACTTTTACACTGATAGGAACTGACCACTGAAGACGACTGGTATTTTCAGTGAGTTATCTACCCTATAGCCAGAGTCACAGTCCTAACTCCTACTTCTAGACCCTCTTCATTCTGAGGGTTCTACTGGGGAACACTGGTATTCATCTAATTTATGGGAGTCATTTATATGTTCCTAGCTGCAGGATCCTCACTCTACTTGGTTTCATTATCAATCTGAAGTCATCTACTTAAATTTCTTTCTGTCCAAGATTTAGCTTATGAAAATGATATAACTGAAATCTTCAGAAATAGATCTAAAAGTGTATTATGAATGAGTGTTTATGTAAAAGCATTTCATTTTATTAAATGAAATGACCACTCAGTACTCACAATGAACTATTAAAGTGTGCTTATCTTTACAATCATAAGATTAGATGCCTAGGGACAAGGCATTGATTTTTGTGAATCAAAGTATGATGCATTTCCTGAAGATATTCATTTTTAAAAATGTTTTGTTATTGATGCTGATATTTCAGCTTATTCCCACTGTTCAATAAGCAATGAAGTCAGTTATAAAGTGCTTCAGTTTCATTCTTCTATCTCCCTTTACTTCTAAAGTTTTCATAGAATGTTTTAAATAGCCTGCTAGTACAGATCCACGACCCTTAAGAATTTGGACGCAAGAAGTGAACTCTTGAGTCCCTGCTGAAATAAATAGCTAGAAATTTTTCGCTAACTCTTATTATATGTTAAAAACATCTTTATATTACCTTTATTTTAAAACAATTTTTAAACTGATTATGGAACTATAAATCTCTGAGGAACCCAAATATGTTTATTTTTAAATCATTTCCAGATTGTTCTATTATTTTCATGTTTCTTAGAGTTAACCAATATCCTGATTGTTAATCTGGCTGGTTATCCTGAAGTGAGCCTGTCACTTCATGGAAAACTGATACTATTTGTTGCCACTGATAAAATTTGAGCTTTTAAGTAAAAATTTGTGTTCATTTGTTTTAGGGTATTTGATGTAGGCTCAACTTGATTACCCCCCCCCCTTCTATCCCTGTCTAGTGATTTTATCATCATTTCCACTTGGCCTTCTGAATCTCCTAGTCCACAAATACCACACTTTATGATGGGAGCCCCAAACCACCAACATATGAGAATATTCAACTTATCACAAATTCAGACCTTAAGCCACCAGCAGGTAGATTGGTCCAGGTCTTAGTTAGGTGGCTATATCTCTTTCTTTCTAGCCTTTTAAGTACTTAGATCTATGTAAGTCATAAATCCAGATAGTAGGTTGAAGCTTTGCTCAGATTTATTTCCCAGATCTGGGAATAGTTCTTCTCCCACCCATATTTTCTGTTCTGTTTCTGGTCCCCAATGATGCTACCTTATATTAGAACAGCAGTGCTCGGGCCGGCCCGTGGCTCACTCGGGAGAGTGCGGTGCTGATAACACCAAGGCCCCGGGTTCGGATCCCATATAGGGATGGCCGGTTGGCTCACTGGGTGAGCGTGGTGCTGACAACACCAAGTCAAGGGTTAAGATCCCCTTACCGGTCATCTTTAAAAAAAAAAAAAACAGCAGTGCTCAATGTGTGATCTATGGACCCCTGAGAGTTCCCAGGACTCTTTCAAGAGTTCACAAAGCTAAAAAATATTTTCTTAACAGTATTTCATAACAAATAGCTTTATAACAATACTAAGACATTTGCCTTTTACATTGTGTTGACATTTGTACAAACTGAGCAAATGTATTGGTGGGTAAAACTGCTGGGCTTTAGTAGAATCAGCAATAGTACCACACTGTATTTCATGGCTAGATACTTGCACATGGAAAAAAAAAAAAAAAAGCTAGTTTCACTAAAGAATGTCTTTGATAAAGCAGTAAAAGTTATTTTTATTAAACCCTGTCCCTTGAGTTTTAATACTTTGTGTGATGAAGTGCAAATAAAGACTTTTGCTACACACCAAAATACAATAGTTGTATCCAGAGAAAACATTTAAGCAACTGAGTTGCAAACTGAACTAGTTGTTTTTTTTTTTTGTAACACCACCAAATCTATTCCACTATCACAGTAAAACAGCAGTTTCCTCTCATTGTTTTCACTTTCTTACCAGACATCCATTTAGTCTACTATAATCTGGCTTCTGATTTCACTGAAACTGCTCGTGCTAAAGTCACTAATAGCCTTTTGATTATCAAAACCAAGCAACACATTTTAGTCCTTATTTTACTTAACCTCTCTATTGCACCTAACATTGCTGAGCACTCTTTCCTGAAATTCTCTCTAATCGTGATGACAAGATGTTATTTCTTTCCATCTTCCTAAAATTCCTTCTCTCCTTTGCTGGCGGATTATCTGCTGAAATCTCCAGCCCATACTTGTATTTTAAACTCTAGATCAATATATACAACTGCCTATAGGATATCTCCATTTATATGATCTAAAGAGATTGCAAACTCAATACATACAAAACCTTACTGACCTTCCACAAAAATTTGCTCCTCCTCCACTTAATGACCTCCTTGGATAATAATGCCACCATTGACTGAAGTCAGAAATACAGCAGTCATCTTAAGAGTCCTCCCTTTTCTCACCCTCCAAATATATTTTAATTTCTAAACCTTTTTATTCCCACCGCAACTCATTTTATGCCCTCAATTTCTCAAGCAACAGATCTCCCATCCTCCAGTTCTGACCTTCCCAATCCATTCTCTACATTGCTGACAAAATGAAAATAAAAGGCAAATCAAATGATATTATTCTCTTGTTTAAAACCCCTGAATGAGTCCCCATCCCCTATGGCAGTGACTCTGGGCTTAAGTGGAAGCTACCCAATAACACTTCAATATTCTGTACACTGCACATATGTATTTTCTTAAGGAAAGGGCCCAGATTCTCAAAGATTAACCCCAGAGGGGCAAGTCCTTTGAAATCTTTCAGAATCATCTCAAATCATATCCTTCCTCCCAGTATATGTTCCAGCCAACCCTTAATTACTTTAAGTTCTTGAACAGGGCTGTGCTTTTTCAACCTTTCACACCACTGAACATAAGATTCCCTTTGCCTGGAAAGCCACTACCTACCCACTCCCTGAGTGAACAAGTACTCATTCTTCAAGTGTTCTTTCATCTATAAAGTGCTCCCTAGCTCCTCCAAGCAACTGATCTCTCCCTTCTTTCATCTACTATACTTTGGATATATCTTTATTATAGTATTTATTATATGGCATTTTCATATTTGTTTTCATGTTCTTCATCCTTAATAGATCATGAGGAAAAGACCATGTTTTATTCATGTTTGTATGCCAGTAACAGTATATAACAGATACTCAAATATTTGTTGAATAAATATGCATTACACCACTAATGGTGTGTAGTCTTTTCATAAGAGGCTCTCCTGTGTAATAACAAGTTGTTCAAACTGAAAGTAATATTTTAAGAAGCTTAAAAAGGATATTTTTCAAAATATATCAGAACACTAATGAATGTATCACTACTGCCTTAAAATATTAAGGAAAAAAGTTAAGTCTACAGTTCAAAAAAACCGACATATAATATAAGCACAAATATAAACAACTGCCTCTTCATTTATGAAGAGTGAAAATCTAAGTGAAGATCTAAGTTACTAATTATAAATCTCAATGAGACTAAACTATTAGGTACAAGACTTTCTTAACCTTTATAATATTTGATTAGCCTAGTTAAATAACATGATTTGCTTCCTGAAACTTTTAATTTTTATATGCTCAAATAATAATTTTCTTTATATTTAAATCTGGATCCAGGCTTTAAAATCTCTAAACACATACATTCATGTGTCTTTAAAGCAGACATGTGTGTGAAATCAGCACTATTTTACTTTCAGAAAACACCAAACGAAACTTTGGAGGAGTGTAGGAAATCAGATTAAGTACCCATCAGAGAATTTGAGTTTCTGTTACTTTTAAAAACATCCTCGGTAGGTTATTTAAAACAGGAAATCAGAAGTTCTTATTATTCGCCATTTTATCACTAAAATAAAGGGTTTAAGAGTTATGGATGTAAATGCTGCTGTCTATAAACACAACTTGTCTGTTCAATGGACAGATGTCAGCTGCCTATTAATATGAGCCTGAAAATCAGCACTGAAATATGTACTGGACCACGAAGTCTGAACAAAACCTGCAGTGCCTGGTATACTCACTAACTCCTCCAAGTGAATGACTGAGGTTGAATTAATAAGTCTCCTTTGATGTTAATGATTGCGAGTGTTCCCAGGAAAGGACTAAAAGCTGACTTTCCAAGCAGGATGTCGCCTGCAAATACCTAAAACAAACTCTATGTCCATTCCTAGCATGTTATTAAGTGAACTGAACGGACTTGATGCGTTTTGTTAAAAGGCCTTTCCCCCGCTCCCCTGACCCACAGTCTATTTTTAGCAATTTTTAACTGGGAGCCAACCTTAAGAGTACGTTAGGAACTTAATGCTCGTCAGATCACTTCTACAGGACAAAATCGGCCTGTGAGGGAGCCGGGCCTGGAGTCCGCAGTCTCCAGGGCGCGACTCGGGCCACAGGGTTTCGGTTAGACCGCAGCAGGAAGTTTCCCCTTCCTTTGTGGGAGGCAGTGAAGCCAAATATTCAACTCCCATTCCCACGGGGGCACCCAGAGGTGAGCTCCGGTGCGGGAGGGCGGCTCCGCCTGGGAGCCAGGAGCCCCGGGGACTCGTGATTCGACGCCGGCCGCTGCGTGGCCGCCTCGCGCGGGCCCGGGCCGCGGCCTCCCTTTCCTCCCCTGCCGTCCACTCCCGTCCCGGGCCTCGCAGGCTCGGGCTGCACTCACCCACTCGAGGACCTTGATGAAGCCGAGCGGCTCCTTGAGCGGGTTGAGGTTGATCTGGAAGGCGGACATCCTCTGAGGAATGGAGGAAGAGAGTCAGGACCGCGGGGCCTTGGAGGAGGGAACCGACTAGACCCGAGCAGCCCAGCGGCGAGTTAGAGCGGGCGGGGCAGGCGGGACGGGCGGGACGGGCGGGGCAGGCGGGGC
>NW_007726131.1:440051-502788 GCF_000696425.1 Galeopterus variegatus | reverse complement strand
GCCGGGCTCGGAGGCGGGCCCAGGCGGCCGCTGGGCTGGGCGGGGCGGCGACGGTTGAGCCGCGGGCCGAGGCACTGAGGCGGAGACTGAGAGAGGCGGGCGGGGAGGCGAGGCGCGGGGAGGTACTGAGAAGGTGAGGCTCCGCCCCCGGCAGCACCTGGCCGAGCCGGCTGATCCGCTGACGAACCAAGCAAATATCGGACGCCATGCTGCGTGCGCCGCGCCCTCTTTCTTGAAGTCCTGCCCTCGGAGCCCTGTGTGCTTCCGCGCACGCGCGCCCCACAGGTCCGCGCCGCGCTTCCGGCCGCGCGCTCTCGCCCGGGGCGCACACGCCCGCGCCTGCGCAGCAGGGGGTCGCTACCGTCTGCGAAGCCCCGGCAGCCTTTGATCTCACAGGACCGTTACTTCCCCGGGCCGCTGCTCTCTCCGTGGGACGACCTTCCCTACCCGCATTTCCCTTCTCAGTTCCCAACTTTTAGATGAATTTATAAAGTACTGACACAGGTGAAGCCGCGTTTTAAGGCTCGTGTTAGTGGAAAGTTATTGCAGAACAACAGACTTTTGACGACTGTTCTGTAGGGTTCCTCGGAAGCATGATTCACCAAACATTGCTTCCGAAATTAGGTTTATTTTCAAACTTATCATCGGGGCCATAGTTGAAAGATGAAGAAGAAAAGTTATACCTAATAGAAAAAGGAGTGGCTGGACAGGCCCTTGGTGACCTACATGTCCCCCCCTCCCACCCCCGCCTGTCAAGTTCTCTGCTAGGGGCACTCTTGGTGTCTTTCTTCAGAAGGATGATTCCTTCAGTATTGGGCTTAGGTGACACTTCCTTCCTGGCACCCAGTTATCGGAGCCCCAAGGTAGTGATCTTGCTGGCTTCCTCAATACCTTGAAAGTTCCTGGAGAGCTGTAATGGTGGCCGGTTAACACCGTGTAACATAGTGAATAAGGAAGAAAGGACTTTAGCACAAGAGAATTCCAATACCGGCTTCCAAGTACTTACGTGTATATATGCTAACAGTTTACAAGCACTTGCCTATGAATGAAATTAGCGGGTTTCTTGCCATTGAAGTTATTCTGTCAGTGATGACTACTTATTGATCGTCTTTCTAGTAAGCACTTTCTCTTTTGAGACCTATTTACCTCCTCGTTTGCTGCCCAGAGAGTGTGAAGCCTAACTATATTTCAATTTCCTTGCAGGCAGAGACCATCTTACTCTTTTTATCCTGGCTCTTGTTCCTCAGTCCCAGCATAGTGCTTGTGCTCAGTGGGCACCTAATGGATGATTGCAGATTCCTCTTTCTAAGCAAGAGATCACCATAGATACCCCTCAGGGTTAGGTCAGTGGAAGGTGACCATGCATCATTACCCGCCGCACCTGAGATCACCATGAACATTACAGAGAAAATGGCATCCATCTGGTTAAGGCAACTAAAATGTAGTGGAGAGGCCAGCTCAGCTTGAGCTTTAGGCACTTTTTAACAGGAACACTGAAACAAGTTTGGCCTAAAGCAGCCACCATCTTTGTTTTGAGTTTGACCTAAAGGTTTCGCTGCACATAGTGAAATGTAATCTAACTTGATGTATAAACAGACTGTAATCTAACTAAGATGTACCTTTGTAACCAAGCAACTGAGTCTCAGCCAATCACAGCAACTAAACCTCCAGACAAGCAGAGCAGGAATACTGCTGAAACATGCCCATATAAGGCTAATGCCCACTGCAGCCAATCAGGTTGCTTCTGTATGTCACTTCCTTTTCTCTGGCTATAGATAGGACCTTTACATGTGATGGGATGAAGTATTCTGAACCGTTTTGATCCTGAGTGCTGCCAGGTTCTAGAATCCTTTACCGTTTATGAGTTCTCAAATAAACTTTGTTTATTCTCAACCAGGTGGTTATTTTACTTTGGTTGACAAGCAGTACTCCAGGTCTTCTAGCTTCCTCTCTCTCTTTTTTTTCCCTACTTTGTTTCTGTACCTTCCTCTCAGTGCTTCTCTTTTTATTCACTTTAACCCATTTTTCTTAATTTTTCTGTTGAGGCCTTTTAGGTAGGCATCTGGTGGTGGAGTAGTGGATAGTAGCACTATTTAGTTTGGGCTTCATAGTAACAAGATTCAAATTAGACTCCTAATATTATATCGACATGGGATCTACATGGCCAGATTAGAAAGTTGTTCACCTTGCAACTTTATATATTAACTTTAAAGGTGTAAAGCATACCATATCTTAGTAAAATAGTTTTGGCATTTCTCCATTCTTTTCACTTATTGAAAGTCTCAGAAATTAGAATTGGCCCAGCCCTTTCTCAATTTCTGAGATTAACTTTCTGTTGCTTCTGTTCTGCCTCTTGTTGCCTTCTCTCCTGCTTGTTCAAGCCCACAAGGAAGGCATGATTGTTAGTTCTTCTCAGGAAAACTTTAGTGCTGGATTACACTCCTTCAACTATAGTTAGGTCCCTTCTTGGCCCTGTGCCACTAGTTTTTAAAGATAGAGACCACTTAGTGTGAGCAGAACCACATTTGGTCACTTGGAACTCATTCACAGGATCTGACTGAGCAGAACAAAGCAGGGGAGCGCTACTGCTGTTACCTTCTGTCACTTCAGCCCAGCTCTGCTTCTGCAACTCAGCTAACCTCAGAGGGCTCCTACCTTCCTGAGAAGGAGCTGACAGTGGCTGGCAGAGCCAGTGAGATCTGATTGTGCAACAAGATAGTTGTGAATTTTTTTTTTTTTACCTTCCCAAAACAGGAGTGTTTAAACAATAGCATCTCATTGAAGGCACAACTTCAAAATCTGGGAAGAATGTCCAGATGTCCGCATCACATTGCCTATAACACTGGTCATTTTCTGATTGTTCTTCAAATCTGAGGAAAGAGCCAGAAGCTCTGGGCACAACATGTTCCAGGTCTACTCTACCAGGGCCATTCTGGAAAATAATACTTGTAATGCAAAATTGTCCTGTTTATCTAAAGTAGTGTTATTGAGCTCTCTCTGTGGTGGTATAATCATGGCTAACTTACCTACATAATTTGTCATTGTTTCACTTTCTCTTTGCTGTTTATAAAACATATGCCAGGCTGTGATACTTGGGATTTAGGGATGCTGAGAAGCCAGAAAGGAAGCTATATTTAGGCAAATCATATCATTGGCTAACTATAATATTCTCTTGTTTTTCTCAGTCAGAATACAAAGTTTCAGTCAATTTATTGGGAAGATGAGTCTTTATAATTTATTCCCAACTATTATCTTTTTTTTCCTGAAAATATATTGTTTAATACCAACAAGTTCAAAACCTGAGTTTTGCTTACAAACACAAATTGGTTTTTTTCTTTCCCTAATGAATTCAACAATTATTTTAGAAGAGGTTAAAAATAACTCTAATTTTATTTAAATTGTACAATAGGTTGATTCAATATGCCTAGTAAATTAATCTCAATTAAATAGGCTTTTTATTTTTTTTTTTTATTTTTATTTTTTTTTTTTTAAATTTTTATTTTGTCAATATACACTGTAAAATCCTTGATCCATTTTGAGTTGATTTTAGTACAAGCAGAGAGATATGGGTCTAGTTTCAATCTCCTGCAAATGGATATCCAATTATCCCAGCACCCTTTGCTGAAGAGGGAGTCCTGACCCCAGTGAATAGGCTTAATGCCTTTGTCGAAGATCAAATGGCAGTAAGTGCGTGGGTTGATTTCAGGGTGCTCTATTCTATTCTAAATAGGCTTTTTATTTTTTTTTTTTTAAATTTTTATTTTGTCAATATACACTGTAAAATCCTTGATCCATTTTGAGTTGATTTTAGTACAAGCAGAGAGATATGGGTCTAGTTTCAATCTCCTGCAAATGGATATCCAATTATCCCAGCACCCTTTGCTGAAGAGGGAGTCCTGACCCCAGTGAATAGGCTTAATGCCTTTGTCGAAGATCAAATGGCAGTAAGTGCGTGGGTTGATTTCAGGGTGCTCTATTCTATTCTAAATAGGCTTTTTATTTTTTTTTTTTTAAATTTTTATTTTGTCAATATACACTGTAAAATCCTTGATCCATTTTGAGTTGATTTTAGTACAAGCAGAGAGATATGGGTCTAGTTTCAATCTCCTGCAAATGGATATCCAATTATCCCAGCACCCTTTGCTGAAGAGGGAGTCCTGACCCCAGTGAATAGGCTTAATGCCTTTGTCGAAGATCAAATGGCAGTAAGTGCGTGGGTTGATTTCAGGGTGCTCTATTCTATTCTAAATAGGCTTTTTATTTTTTTTTTTTTAAATTTTTATTTTGTCAATATACACTGTAAAATCCTTGATCCATTTTGAGTTGATTTTAGTACAAGCAGAGAGATATGGGTCTAGTTTCAATCTCCTGCAAATGGATATCCAATTATCCCAGCACCCTTTGCTGAAGAGGGAGTCCTGACCCCAGTGAATAGGCTTAATGCCTTTGTCGAAGATCAAATGGCAGTAAGTGCGTGGGTTGATTTCAGGGTGCTCTATTCTATTCTAAATAGGCTTTTTAAAATAAACTTAATTTTCTAGTAATTTTTGATTTATAGAAAAGTTGCAAAGTACAGAGTTCTATATACACTTCATCCTGTTTCCCCTAACGTTAACATCTTCTATAACCACCATACATTTGTCAAAACGAAGAATTAATATTGGTATATTACTATTGACTAAACTGGAGAATTTTTCAGACTTCATCAGTTGTCCATTAAATGTTCTTCCACTGCTCCAGGATTCGATCCAGGAAACTACATTTATTCTAATGAGATCTTTTTTGAAGGGATGTTCAGGGGTGGATGGAAACATGTAAGACAAAATCATTTTCTATTCTGTTGAAAACTGAACAAAGTGCATAAGAAGGATTCAGTACGTGGCAAAATGCCTTGACCCCAGGAGCACCCTGCTTTATGACTGCAACCTGGGTTTCAACACCTTATCCGCTTAAGCTGCCTGGGTCTTTGTACCCAAACTTGTGACTGTGACCTAGTGCCACATATGATGGATTCAAGTGCATGCCTAAAGCTTGTTGCCTGCTCTCATAGCCCTGGGTCCCACCACCTGTTGCACTAAGTGTAAGCTTCTGGAGAGTACTTTAATCTTCTGCAGTCTCTTAGAGCAGTGGTGCAAATCAGTGGTTAACAGCACAGCTGTGTTGTCAGGCTTCTGGTTTTAAACCCTACCTCTACTTTGTGACCTTCAGCAAGGGCTTTGATCTGCCTAAGTTTCCATTTCCTCATCCCCATTTTGCAGAGAGGCAATGAGAGTTGTAGTGAGATTTAAATTTTATAATCATCAGAGATCATTTAGAAGAGTGCCTGGTACAGAGTAAGAACTGAGTAAATGTTACCCTTCATTGTCACTCTGTTCCAGGAACAGTGGGTGCATCAGTCTACCAGTTGGGTGGTCAAGAAATAACAAAGACTTAGTGCTAGAACAAAAGTCACTTAAGGAAATCAAACTCATTTATTGGCTAAAGAGAATTAGAATTAAAAGGAAGACTGTTCTATTGAAAAAGGAAATAAATATGAAACTTGAGAATAGAATTCTAGAAAACAAAGAAATGCAATTTTTTGTCACCGAAAATCATGTGGGGCAAAGGTCATGCTAATTCTGTATGTGTGGGTCCAATTTTAATCTATTTGTGTCTAAAGAGCACAGTTCTCATCACCATTTAACCTTAGCTCACATTTAAGCAATGAATGAACAGGGAAAATGTTCTAATTTGTAGAGGTTAATTTTATAATAATGATCACAAGTAATGTAATTAGGTTTCTAAAGAAAGAAGGTGTATTGTATAATAACTATTTTGTAGTAACATAACTTGGCCTTGGCATAGTGCTTTGCATTTTTCAGAGAACTTTCATAGTCATTTTTTCCATGTGATCCTTGAGCTAAAGGAGGGTGTAGGAATTATGAAACACATTTTGCTTATGTGGAAACTGAAGTTCAGACGGAAGGAAGCATATCAGGAAAGGCTTTGCAGAGGAAGTGTCACAGCACTGAAGCTTGAGAGATGTGTAGGAGATTCCCCAGGTAGATGGAGGGTGGGGATTCCTGGCAGAGGTGCTATAGACGATAGGGAATAGTGATAGAAGATAGGAGAGTTCTTTAGTGGGACCAAATGCTTCAATATGTCTGATGCTTTCGGTAAGGGGAGCAGTGTAGGGGCAAGTTTTCATTTGCCAGGCTAGGAGTTTTGACTTTAGTTTCTGGCAGTGAGTTGCTTTCAGGTAAAGGAGAGTAACATGGTCAGATTTCAGTTTAGGAAGATCACTATGGCGGTAGTGTAGGAGATGAATTGGGAAGATCTTTAGCCAGTAGATTCAAGAAAACTGATATTTTCTAAACCTGTTGGTCATGAGATCTCAGGTCCTAGGTATGGTGACAATGAACAAGAGTAGACAGCCAGATTGGCACTAGCAGCACAATACTGCCTGCAACAAATCACAAGATTTAGATGCAGAACCACTGGCTCCTGCCCTGGATTTGTCAGATCTACACGTTTTCTTGGAGCATTACCATTTAATTTCTTTTGGCTTTCCTCATCTGTGTAATGAGGGCACCAATTTTGTGTATGTTAATTAACATTGATGGAATACTTCTGACAAGAAATCAGGACTTGGGAATGAAGACAAGTGTGAATATGTCACAGGTTGGTCCCAGAATCATATCCAAGGGTAGAGGGCTCAGCAGGCTGCCTAAGCTATGAAAACAGGGTTGATATGGAGATTTTAGGATCCGATTTTGAGCAGCTTCTATCATAAGTAATTATTTAAAGGACCTCCATGTTTTATTCTCTCCCTGGAAAGCAGAGTGCCCCCAAAGATTTAATCAGAGTTTTCAAGCTTAATATTGTGTTATACCCAGGTCTCTCGAAGTCAGGTGGGAAGCAAAACAAAACATCCACTAGTTCTGTATGAATGGTTTGTTTATCCTGTTTGCAGTTGCACAGAGAACTGACTTTCTGCCATAGAGAAAACAATGTGATAGATCTTCTGGGACAGGAAACTGGGTAGATGAAGTGCTCTGTTTTAAGCCTGCTGGACAGCATCGCCCCAGGATCTGAACTTCCAAAGACGGGGAAACCCAGAGAAATGCACTGTAGCCCTTCTCTCCTGATTCTGGTCTTGTAAATTTGTGTCAGAAATACCATGATCTTCTGAGTGACATTGTAGCATTTGTTAAGAGAGAACAGATGATCTTTCAATGTTGGCTAGTCACATGCCCAGGAAGTCTATAATCTTATCAACAACAAAAATCAGTCTTCTAACATGATACGAAGAGGGAAGATGAAGAAATGCCTGAGTGGAAAGTGCCCAGGAAAATTCCGATGGTAATGAAAGTATGGCAATGGAAGTCTGTATATAATTTCTCTAAAAGGCATAAGAAAGTACATTACACAGTAGCAGGTTTTTTAGAAAGTTAACTATAAATGTAATTTGTGTAAATGGAAGTTTACTTTAAATACACTTTAGGATTTGGCCATTTATATGAATCTTTTGGAGAATCTGCTTGTGATCATTTCTTATGTTTCATAGGTTTGTATTTTCTATACTCTTCCCCTATCCCAGTTTTTTTAAAGCAACAATCATTTGTAATTATCTTTTGTATCACTAAATAAATTGGTCTTTGCTTTCTGAAGCAGTTTCTTTAGTTATTGTTGTTATTTTCCTTGAGAGAAAAGTAAGGTTTTTGTTTATATTTAAAGCCCTCTGCTTTATTATTTCTCTTGTTTTTTTTTTTTTTTTTCATCTCCTAGTATGGCCAATGGTGAGAAACCTAAGAAATTATTCACTTTGACTTGTAATCAAGGCAGGTGACCGCCTTTGTGATGAGACCTAAGAGAATGAGAAAAGCCTGAACCACCTTACCACCTATGTATGGAAACATACATACATCCCACTGCACTGTCACGCTGACCCTGAAATGCCATCATAATATATTCTCTGTCCTAGCTAACAGCTTCATGTTTTAAAATACAAGCACCCTGGAAAATGATCACATGAAATAATCTATTACAGGGTAACACTTTAACAGGAAATTATCTAAATAGTTTTCTCCTGGCAATGAGCAAAATGAGAGTTTTAATAGGAGTGTGGGAAGGAAGAGATAATCTTGGAATCTGGAGCAGCATCTCAGGAGGACAGGCTTAACTAAAGGGAAAAGTTTTGGTTTGCTAAGAAGAGGCAAAAAGGATACTGAATGCCTGGGAAGTATGGTAGAAAAGCTGCCCAGTATTGAGGAAAAGGAAAATGGGAAGCAGAACTAAGGCAAACTTAAATTGCCAGTACCATTTAGCTTAGGGAAGACCGAACTCTCTTAGCATATTTAATTTCTGTGTTTGCCAGTTATCTGAGAAGAGAGACCTGAACATTTCATACATTCCTTCCAGTATTTATTGATCACCCGTATGTACCAGACACTTTGCTAAGTGCTGATCATACAAAGGGGAACGAGACATTCTTTTCTCCCAAAGAGTTTACATTCTAAAGGGAAAGAGGCAAAAAAAAAAAAAAAAAAAAAAAAAGATAAATGAAAATATATTTTCAAGTCATACAAGTGCAATGAAGAATACAAAACATATACTTTTTATATTTTTTTGTTTTCTGCTGTACAATTTGACTACCCTACAAAAATCTGTGGTAAAACAGAGATAAATTGACAAGAGCTGCAATATTCATAATATACGTAGTCAATTACTGTTGACTCAGGTCTTATGTAAGCAAGTTTCAAGGGATAATACAAGACATCCAGATCCTTTGAAATTCTGTGGACTCAACATTCTAAACACTGAGGGGCTCCTCAGAGCCAATTCTAATAATTAAGTAGGTGAGGTTGACCACTGCCTGTGTGGTTTGACTTTAAGACATAACTTCTATTTGCTATTCCCACCCTCCACACTATGACCACCCTCCTGCTACATTTCCAGAAATTCCAGGGTTGAGAACTCTAACGGACTGGTATGAGGAGAAGAAAAAGACAGGTGATTAGTCATGAAGCAGCTGGTGACAAGGAGGAGGGAGGAATGAGGAATATGCCCAGAGCCCTGGGAAAAAAGCTAACAAGAAAACTGACTGAAAATGCTGCATGGAGACAGTGAACTCACACCAGTTCAAGATCAATAACTTAGGTGAAGAGAAGAGGGAGAATGACGAATGAAATTCCTCTTCAGTCTAAGAGTATAGTGTGGGGAGCCTATGCACAAAACTGCAAGGCAAGCCCTTGAGGTCCTGCTGCTCAGTGCTAGAGAGGGCTGTAAATACGCATTGTGATAGGCTGCGTGCTCAATCTGAAGCATTCTTTCAGTAAAGCATGTGAGTGCAAAAGACATTAGAAGTAGAATGTCAGGTAGATAACTTAGTTTATTTTTATATTACAAGGACAATTATCCTATCATTAATAGAATATTGAGGGACAGCATTAAATATATGAGGGTACTTCAAAAAGTTCATGAAAAAATAGAATTAAAGGATAATACAAAGCTTTCCATGAACTTTTTGAAGTACCATCATCTTTATGCCTTGTTCTCACGTTCCTACTGGTGCACGAGGCAATAAGAGGAGAATTAACTAGAGCAATCAAGTAAAATTCTATCTTCTCAGGCCTTTTAGTGGCACACATTTTTGTCTGCCCAACATCCCTTTGGGGAAACATCCTCCCCTCACCCCATTCCAAACTATTTCTGGTCATGTGGTTTGGCCCAGGGATAAGTATGTGATCCAGGCTCAGCCAATCAGAGCATTTCATCCTCCTAGCTACAGGCATTGGTTAATGAAAGAGTATGTGATGATATAAATTGGAACAGTCAGAAGTCTCTCTGGGTATCTTATCAGCTATCTAGAAAAATACCCTTTTTCTAGAACCATAGGCACTAAAATTTCTAGAGGTCTTGAGCAGCCAGGATCCATCTTGCTGCCTCATGGAGGGAGTCAGTTTGAAGCCAAGCAGAGTCACACAATGCTAGAAAGGATAGGGAATGGGAGAAGAGAATCCAGATACTTTATCCATTCTAAGAGATCCTTGCATAGATGAAGCTAAGTGGAAGGACAGGTTTCTACCAGCCTCTTAGAGTGGGGCAATCAGGGCTATCACTTGCCATAGAACCAGTTGTTCTTGTCAGGAGGGGTCAAGCTCTCCCAGGAAACTTATAGTAGTAGGCGAATGATGATAGCAAATACCCGGGCTGGGACTTCCCTGAAGTTATTGGCCTTCGGGTGCTTTCAAGATTGGTATACCTGCCCACTCTCCCTGAAGCCTTCCTCTGCCCTCTGCTGCCTTATGTTAACCTGAGTTACCTGATTCATGTGGAAAAAGAGTGAGGAAGAAATGGAAAGCCTGAGATAGTGTCCAAGCCCGACATACTGGTTTGGTTGTCTTTCTCATGCATCAGACTCGAAAGTGTTTGAAGGCAGGGCCTGTATCTCCCACTACTGCATCTTCAGGCTTAGCACAGCTGCAGAACTCATTAAGCATTTCAATGAAGCATCGAATGAGTGAATCTGATGTGGCATATAGAGAGAAAGGCCCTAAAATATTCAACCTGAGAAATTCATTGCTTTGGAGAAAAGTACTGCCCCTCTAAGCGTCATCTTAAAAAATGCAAATACCCAGAGGAGACATAACAAATTTAGCTGTCAACCAACAATTCTCACTTTCGGCAGTTATCAGAACAAGGGGAAGTATAAAAATTAGATTTTTAGAGAACACCTCAGTGTGATAGAAAGGGCATAAATTTGTGTAACCAATTTGGAAAACAGTTTGGCATTATCTCCTAAAGCAGAACATTTATTTACATGTGACCCAACAATTCTACTGTTAGGGATGGACCCAAGAGAAAGTGCTGTGGTTTGAATGTGTCCCCCAGAGTTCATGTGTGGGAAACTTAACCTCTAGTGCAATAGTGTTGGGAGGTGGGAACTTTAAGAGGTGATTAATTGATGATGGCTCTGGCCCCATGAATGGATTAATGCCATAATTATAGGAGTGGATTAGTTATCTCAGGAGTGGGTCCCTGGTAAAAGGATGTTTGGCTCCCATCTCTCTTCTGCATGTTCTCTCTCTCGCCATGTGATGTCTTCTGCCATGTTATGATGCAGCAAGCAGGCCCTCACCACATGCGAGCCCTTGATCTTGGACTTCCCAGCCTCCAGTACCATGAGCTAAATAAATTTCTGTTCATTGTAAATTGGTCTTTGGTATTGTGTTATAGCAGCACAAAACAAAGACAGAAACTCTTACAGATATAAAACAGGAGACATGTAGGAATGTTCGTAGCCACACAGTTCACTATGCAGACAACTAGAAACAACTGAAATGCTCATCTACAGGACAGCAGATGGATAAATTGTTATATATTCACACAACTGACTACTATATGGCAATAAAAACCAAATGCACTACACCTATTCACAACAATGTGGCTAAATCCTAGCAATAAAACAACAAAACAATAAATGAAGAACATGTATGCCCCCAATTTTTACAATATTTTTTAATAGAGTTAAAGATAACAAATATAAAAATGTACCTTATAGAAATACATATAGGTGCAATAAAATTATATTTTAAAAAACAAAGGAATTCTGGATGATGGTTACCTTTTGTGGGGAGGAGTGGGGAATAGGATGTGGGGTACGGTATGGTTAGATGAAGGTTATCTCAAGATTCTAGCTTTCGTTTTGTATGGTAGACTCGCAGGAACTTGCCATATTATTAAGAATAATGAAATGAAAAACTTAGTACAAACTTAACGAGAAAGCTTGGGTTCCCTAGGAAACCGTCTAAGTCTGATGCTTTGTTTGGAATGTGCGGTCTCAGAGCCACGGTAGAGAGGGAAGAGTGAGGCATGGCAGGGAGGGACAGGCAGCAGAGCCAGGGATGCTTTAGCACTGCTTCTCAAGAGCTCTGAGGGTCAGCAAGTGTGTCTGTCCAGCCACACAGGGGTCTTCAGGTAGGATAGGACTTCCTTGGAACAGTTCCTGGGTGGGAGGAGGGAGAAGAAATTGTCAGACAGGGTCTCTAACGGGAAGGTAACTTCCCTGCGGCAGCACTTCTGGGTAGCTTATCTGGCCTCTTTGGGTGGCAGCTGGGAAACCTCAAATCCTGTTTCTGGAATTGGTGGGAGATGCCAGAATCTCAGAGCATGTAGCTTATCAGCCTAACTGCCCAACAGCAGCAAGGGGAAGGCCCTCCCAGGTAAGACTCCAGCTGACCCCGGGTGAAGGATGCTGGTGCTGTGGAGGCAGCTGAGCCAGAGCTAGTGGCTGAGGGTCCAGGCCAGAATGGCAACAAGGGGTAAGATTTGTCCCATGTGAGCAGGGTCTTGGGAGTCAGACCCAGGTTAGAATCCCTGTGTGAACTTGGATACATTCCTTAACTTTCCTTGAGCCTTATGTAGAATATTTGAATAATGATAACTTCTCCAACAGTTGTTGTGAGAATTAAAAAGAGATAATGTATAGGTATATAATGAAACCAGCAGAATCTTTGGCACCTAATAAGTGCTCAAAAATTGTTCCTCCCCTTTGTCCTTTCCCCTGCCGTGAAGCATAATTGAGATTTATTAGGGGCCCCACAAAAGGTGACTGGGTGAGCCAGATCTCTTGCTACCTGATAGACTTCACTTTAATTCAGGATTACTTTTCTTTTTTGGTGACCTGAGAATATCTATTTCCTGATTTTCCTGACATTTTTTAAAATGCCTGGGTCTTTTGTGAGATTGTCATAGTTTCGTGTGATTGAATACTTATCAGGGACTAAAATAAATTCATACTGCTATTTTGTTGGTGAAATATAATATTATGTAAACAGAGTTTTAAATTTTGTAGACTTAAATGAGTAACTTAAAATTTTCCTTTCTTGTTCTTAATTTGTTTTTTAATCTGGGGGTAAAACGAAGTTTGGTGGGGATGGGAGAGAAGCTCTCAACAGAGGCTCTCCTTATCACTAATGCATATTTTACACGTGCCCCAACTCTGAGACACTCTTCCTCAGAGCCATTTTTAGGGCAGAGAACATTCCTCATCTCTAGGTTGCCTATCTTCCCTTTTAGTTAATCCTGTGGCCTCTGCAAACATGTAGAAAATTCTGGAGGAGTGGTTCTTCTCATGCTCTTCACAAATTTTCTTTGGCCTCCCCGTCCTGGCTCACATCCTATGTCCATGGACACAGTTGGCCCCAACTTCTTTCTAGAGGGCAGAGGCCAAGGGAGTAAGAAATCATTTAAAGATTTTGCACCTCTTGAAAATATTTCTACAGAAATTATCTTCTGCCTGTTTCCTATAATACTTCTGTATTAGTCTGTTTTTGTTGCTATAACAGAAATACCTGAGACTGGGTAATTTATAAAGAAGAGAGGTTTATTTGGCTTATGATTCTGGGACAGCTGCATCTGGCATGGGCCTCAGGCTGCTTCTACTCATGGCGGAAAGTGGCAGGGAGCCGGTGGGTACAAGCAGATCACATGGCAAGAGAGGAAGCAAGAGAGAGGAAGCAAGAGGAGGTGCCAGGGTCCTTTAAACAATTAGCTCTCATGGGGAACGAATAGAGCGAGAACTCACTCATTTATCCCCCCTCCCCCAGGGAGAGCATTAATCCATTCATGAGGGATCCGCCTCCATGACTCAATCACTTTCCAACACTGCCACATTGGGGATCAAAATTCCACATGAGTTTTGGAGCAGACAACACATCCAAACTCCATCAACCTCTTGAGCAAAACCTGGAATTCTACTATGAGAACTTTCCTTTGGCTAAACCGTAACAGATCAGTACACTGGAGGACCAGCACTTCCAGCTGTGTTAAATCAGCTGTCTTTAATGTGAATGGCGGGCAGCTTGTGTCAGTAGTGGCTCGGAGGACAGCTGAGGGCAGGTAGCTAAGGACCCAGAGAACTTACACATTGGTAGGAACCATCCTGGACCTGCTGACCGATGGTAAGTAACATTTGGACCATGAATCTTCCCTTCCCCCTTGTAGGTGTAGCTTCTCTTTGCCTTTAACTTTGGAATTAGGAATGTTTATTTACGGTAGCAATGAAAAATAGAGTGTAGGTTAGCGAAGTCAGCAGAGGTTGGAGACCCCATAAACAATAAAATACCAGAAAATGGTCACCCAAAAGGCAATACTAAAAAAAGTTAAACATTAACAAAAGCTTGAGAGCCAATAACCAAGGCTTCTTGAGGGAAGAAGTGTATATCATGATATTTTCTGCCTCTCGCCCCACCCCCTTTTGGCCATGTGACATTGGTTCATCTTTATGAAGGTCATCTTTTATCAAAGTCAATAACTTTAACCAATATTACGGTGTCTTCTGAGGCAATGTGAGATTACATGGTAGGTACTGTTGCTGAATCAAAGAAAGGATCATTGAAGAACGCAATTAGCCCAGTGCTGGCAGTCCCTTTTTGTCAGAAATCTGACAAAAAGGGTGTGGGAATCATCCTTTGGTCTGGGCTTTATTGACCTGCAGGATTAAAGCCATGAGAATGAAGCTTCACTTTCTTCAACTTCTAATCTTAGAGAATTCCATCATTCCTTTTCAATTTATCAGGACTAGTCCCAGAAAAGATTGAGAATTGGGTGTGAGAAATAATTAGTGATATTACATAGTTCTTTGTGGTTTGCAAAGCACCTTCACATGCATTATTGCATTTAGTCCTCCAAATAACCCTGTGAAGTAGGCATTATTATCATCATCATTATCATCATATCATCATCATCCTCATCATCACAATTTTAACACTGTGGAAACTGAAGCTTAAAGAGATGATGTGATTTGTCTAAATTCACAAAGAGAGGGAATGGGTCTATGCTCAGGTTTCCTGCTCTGAAGTTCTGTTGCTCTACAATTCACATTTATTCTACAGGGATGCCAACTGTCCACTATGCTCCTCCCTACTCTTATTAATAATAACAATGGTAATAGTGGCCAATGTTTTGGGGTAGTCACATGATGCCAGGCACGTCTCAGTTAATTCTCACACTAATCCTATGATATAGACTTTATAACTGAGCTTATTTTACAGTTAAGTAAACCGAGGCTCAGAGAGGTTGGGTAAGGCTCAGGAGGTGAGGTATGCTGCCCAAGGGTACATAGCTAGTAAGTGGTAGAGACAGGATTCAAATCCAGGCCCGTCTGGTTCCTGTGCTCTTAAACACTCAATTTTACCATCTTGCCATGTGCCCTTTGGTTTCTCTTCCAAGGTCTCCGGCTCCTTCAATATATTTGATTCAATGCAGCAGAAACACTTGTAGTACTTTCAAGGGCAAAAAACTGAGACTGTGAAGAGGACACCTGGGTCTGCCAGGACTTATAAGAGTGAGAGGCCCAACTGACCTGCAGAAGAGGACCGGCAGTAATGGAGGGGCTCAGGACGTGCTACCCCAATATACGGCACCTTGGCATATTGAATCGATTAAGCAGAAGGAATCTCAGAAAGCCACAAAAGCTTGAAGGTCTCTCTGACCTTCCCTTACCCTTCTCCCCTGAAGCAGGTCGTAAAATCTGGGAAGGATTCTCTGACTTTTCCCTGAAGCAAGTCATAAGACACTCATGTGAGAGGTGCCCTCCCTACATCCAGAGGAAAGGAGCATCATTATCTCTGAAGAACCTGAGCAAATAGGCCTTGCTAAGTTTCCCCCAGTTGATTACCATTAGATAATACTGTTTGCCTTATATTTATCCACGACCGTCTACTCTTCATCAAACTTAGTATTAAAAACAGGTTTCATTGTTTCTTCAGGTCTTCATTTCCTTATGAAGGCTCTTGTGTCCTGTAAAACTTATCTTACAGTAAATTTGTATGTTTTTCACTTGTTCTGTCTTTTTTTTTTTTTAGAAGGGCCTCGGCCATGAACCTAGGATGGGTAAAGAAAAGATGTTTTTCCTCCCCTACAGTAATGAATGAGCTAGTCCAAAGGGATGCAGAGGCTAGCGGGCAAACAGGAAAAAAACTGGACTAGTCAACCCACACTGAGGAATCAGGCACTTAAAATAGCAGGATGGCAAGGCAGCTCTCATTAATAAGGACCAAAGGCACAGTAGAGGTCTCAGTGTCGCCGGGTGGGCACAGAGAACTCCTGGAAACACACTGTGAAGCAGCAGCAGCCTGTTCTGAACGTGGCAGCACAGACTGAGAGTGCTAAGACCCCCTGGTCGGTTACAAACGCTCCTGCACTAAGTAAATCCTAAAAGACAAAACTTCTTGGCATAAAGGCCATACATATAAGTGCTACTTAGGGTTTTGCTTCAGTTAAAAACACTAAAAAGTCCCCAGTCCCCTCTGAGAGATATTTAGCTAATTTCCTTGCTGATTGAAGCTGGCAGAGGGTGAGGGGGAAGGTGGTGAGAGAAGGTCTGGGAATAAGACAACCCTGTAAAAGGAAACCCCTTGAAGATTAGGAGGAGGTGGGAGAATCTGCATCTCTTTAACCTTCATCACTCTCTGAGGAAGCAGAGGGGTGATTTTTCTTTCTGTTAGGGCTCATGGTTCTCAGCCCTGGATGCACATTGTAATCACCTGCTGGGGTGGGGGTGGGGAGAGGCTTTTTAAATGTACCTGTGCCTGGGACCCACCCATGAATCCCTGAGGGTGCAGCCCAGGTACTGTATTTTTTAAATATTTCCCCAGGTGACTGTGAAGCACAGATGGTATTACTGTTCTAGAATTTCAGAACCAGAAACAAATAACTGACACAAGTGCCCAATTAATTGTCCCACTATTTTGCTGAGCTTGGAAGAGAATGGGCATTGTAGACAGATTTTAAAGAGGGGAATCAAAGTACAGAGAGGAGAAGCAGTTTGCCTGGGTCAGATGGCTGGTGAGTGACAGGGTGGGGGTAGGAGGCAGCCTCCTTTTCTTTTTGGTCCCCCACACCCTTTTTTTCTGGTTGTATATGGTTATATATTCATTGTTCTGATGGCTTAGCTTTGTATGTACCTAGGCATGAAATTTCTACTCTTTTGGGGTGACCTTTCCAATTAGAAAGGTCTATAATGACTGTTTGAAAGTGTTTCCTGGGATCAAAACCCATATATTTATTTACTAATTCCTAGCTCTTTGCAAGTCTGAGTAGTGGGTCATGAGACTCCTGCATCCATTTAGAAGGAGACAGGAGCCAGGGACCAGTTTTTGTGCATTTTGTACAGAGCATAATATGTGTGCAGCAGTGAAAACACATCAATGAGGGGAGATTCAGACCTAACTCAGTCTCAGCTTTCAATCCAGCTGTAAATCCAGCATGTCTGCCATGGGATCTACGTCAGTCAATTCTTTTAGTACACAGAGCTAAATCCCAGATGCCTGGGCTGGAGAGGCTTACTGAATCCATGGCCTGCTTAAAGGTGCGGTCATGTTTCCTAATTTAACTGGGTCAGTTCGGTTGTTTATTTTTGCCATTTGATTTCAGGGCAGGGCCAGCTTCAAGGTACTGGCAATTCCCAGATAGTGCATACTCTGAGTGACTGAGACAGGTGTTCAAGAACCCCCAGTGACTATTATTTAATTTTGTTCCTCCCCCAGCCTCATGGTTTATATGTGAGTTGTTATGTGAAAGGGTTCTATTTTTAACAGCAAACATGCTCTGTTCAACTGGAATCATGTTCTTTAGACACTGCATTATGCAAGCTGGCTCCAGAGTTTGCCAGGAGTGCTAAACTAAACTGTGAGAATTCCCAGCCATAGTCACTGAAACTCCCACAGTGAACCAAACAGCATGCTTACTTGCTGCAAGATAGAGTTTCAGTTGTGTTAAATAACTGTCTGGTGCTACCTGATGAGAAAGCCATGTCTGGCAGTTTTGATCAATTTTTCTCATCTTGTCTCCTGTCTAATCCTAGAGTAAATCCTTTGGGTCTTGGGGGAGGATATTAAATAGGCTTCTGGTGAAGAAGATTAAACTTAAAACAAGTCATGATGAGGCACAAACAACGAAATGCTCATTGTAAGGTATCTTCACAGCAGGAGAGGAGAAAAGATGGTTTAGACAAAGGGGATTCCATTGAGAAACCCCTCTGCAGTACATGTTCCTGTGGGGCCATTTGTTATCCAAAAGTGAGTACATTAGATAAGTCTACTGGCGAGTTCTCAGGATTTTTTCTTGGGGTGATCATATAGAAGTGACTCTCAGGAATTGCACAGAGCCAGGGATCCTTTCCTCTGACTTCTTCTGGAGATTGATATCTGGCTTATCTAAGATGAGCCAGAGAAGGGGCCAAGCTAGAAGTCTCTCCAGGGAAAATGTTAGTGTCAGCCAGGAATTTTTGGTGGCGAGCAACAGAAATAAACTCTTAATAAGAGTTAAACTGCTTGAGCAGTAAAGGACTTTTTAGAAAATAAGTTCTCCGATAGAACAGTACCTTCAATCTAGTAGACAGTCAGTGTGTTAGGCTCTTCAGACTGCTTTAATAAAGTACCTTAGACAGGGTAATTTATAAACAGCAGAAATTTATTGCTTACAGTTCTGGAGGCTGGGAAGTTCAAGATCAAGGTGCCAGCAGATTCGATGTCTGTGAGGACCCCTTCTTATAGGCACCTTCTTGATGGCATCTTCTATGTGTTCTCATATGGCAGATGGAGCAAACAGTCTCCCTAGAATCTCTATTCTAAGGGGACTAATTCCGTTCATGAGTCTCCTAAAGACCCACCTCTTAATACTATCACACAGGGGATTAAGTTCCAACATATGAATTTTGGGGGAATACCGACATACAGAGCATAGCACTCAGTAAGTATTTGTGGATTAAAAGAAGATATAGGGTAGATCAAAGAATTTTTAGGAAGACCGAGAACCAGTTTCAGAAAAGAATAAGAATGAGAGCATCTCTGAAGGGCCCTAGGTAGCAGGAATTAGGTCTCTGACAGTCTCATCAGGACACCACTGCTGGAATGAATGCTCTCCAAACATTCGTACATTTTTGAGTATCTATTCATGCTAAAAAATCCAGAGAGGGAGAGAGAGGGAGAGTATGTAAGTCAGGGTTTTCCAGAGAAACAAAACCAATAGGAGATTATGTCTCTCTCTCTCTCTCTCTCTCTCCACACACACACACACACACACACACACACACACACACACACACAGAGAGGGTATATATACACATACATACATACATACACATACATATATATGTGTAAATATATTTCAAAAAGTTCATGGAAAATTTTGTATTATCTTTTAATTCTGTTTTTCCACAAACTTTTTGAAGTACGCACACATACACACACACATGCACACGTATGTATAATAAGGAATTGGCTCATGTGATTATGGAGGCTGGAGAGTCTAGTCTGCAGGGTGGGCCAGTGGGCTGTCAGAATGGAGACCCAGCAAGGATTGACGTTCTTATTTGAAGGCCATTAGGCAGGAAGAGCCAATGTTGTGGGTGAAGACAGTCTGCTAAAGAATTCTCTGTTGCTTGGGGAAAGGATTGGTCTTTTTGTTCTATTCAGGTTTCAATTAGTTGGATGAATACCACCCACATTGTGTTATCTTCTTTACTGATTAAAATGTTAATCTCATTTAAAAACACCCTTGCAGAAACACCCAGAATATTTGGCCAAATATCTGGGCACCTGGTGGTCCAGCCAAGTTGACACTTAAAATTAACCATCACAAAGAGGGAGATGGGGAGTGCAACTGGCCTGGCTGGAGTCATGTCCCCACCTTTTTTGGCCAGTATTAGGTAAGGTATTTTGTTTGGCAAAATTCTAGAGCCTTTACACACTGGGGCAAAACTGATTTCCCAAAGGGAAAGTGGGGAGCTGTTACCAGGAGAAAGGGTAATGGATGGGAGAAGCCACAAAAGAATGGCTCCTCCTTAAGGAGGGTCTTGTTCCATTACTTGTTTCTGTGTGGGTTAACACTGAAACACATCTCGACTTTGCCTGCCTTCTTCCAGCTCTCTTCTCTATGTAAAAGGGAGAATGGCAGGGTTGGGGAAAAAATAATATCTGTCCCTTTCCCCACTCACCTCCAATCCTGACTTGAGGTGACTGTTGGAGGGTAAAACATCACCTCCAAGCCCTGGCTCTTAGAAGATTGTGCTAATAATTCAGCACTCAAATACTGGCTCATTCTGAGAAGATCCCCACACACTGTAAAAATTCATTCAAAAGATATCTCTGCCCCAGAAGAGTTTGAATCTGTTGTACTCTGTGCACTTTTATTCTTTTGTATTCTTCACCTACTAGGATTGTCATGTAACTGTGGCTGCTACTAACCCATATAGTCCTTTGTGGAATTAAAAATGCATCTTTTTCTCAAGATACTTCACAACCATTGATAAGATATTATCATAATTTATTGATTTTGTGAGAACAAGACACTGCTCTGTATCAGGAAATTGTCACAATACATGTAAGTCTACATGTTTATAATGTGAATGATGCCTCCTTAGATATGGCACCCTTGTGTCCAACTGTACATGGCATATCTGAACTACAGAGGCGGAGGGAGACCACCAGAGACCAGGAAAGCACGATTTGTTCAATGCTCTTGTAAATGGTGTGTGTGGGGGGAGTTCCCTTTTTGGGGGGTTATGACCAATAGCTAAACCACTGATCAGATTCAAAGCAAAACTATGAGTCCAAGTCTCCTCTAGCATGGTGAGTCCACCTCAGTCCCTGAGCACGCTGCTTTCAAGGAATTAGGAACTCCTGCTCTGCTCTTGGGGGAATTCCTGGGAGGTATGCATAGCTCACACCAGACAGCAAGGAGTGGTGGCGGTGGGCAGATATTGCTACTCCTGGGCACATCTGCTGTGAGATCCTCTTCAGAGGCTTGTAAGTCTGACCTCTGATTCACATATTAGATGGACAGAATGACTCATTGCAAATTCCATGGATCCATGATGGGGTAGACAAGATCAATAGTCTAATGAAAACAGATTAAAAAAAACAGAAGTTCTAATATTTTTCTCCTTGTATCAATGGGTCACATTGTACACGTCCTGGGGTAGGCACAGCCCACTCCATAGACCACTGATCAAGAACCTGTTACTCCCCTTTACAGCACCTATGCAGACAGGGCTAATTGATTACAACTCTCCCTCTGAGCCCAGAGGTATCCTCATACTCCATTACAACGTAGTGGTGTCTTGGTCAGGAGTTGGCAAATTATAGCCCATTGGCCATATCCAGCCAGCCACCCCTTTTTATAAATAAAACAGGACATAGCCACAGTCACTTTATTATGTATTTTCTATGCCTGCTTTCTACACTGCAATGGCAGAGCTGAGTAGTTGCTGCAGAGGCTGTATGGTCCACGAAGCCTAAAATACTTATCTGATCTTTCACAGAAAAAGTTTGCTGACCTCTGCTCTAAGCAGCCACTATCGAACACTGTGTGTTGGTAATGAATGATAAGACTTGTTAGAGCACAGATCACTGGGCTAATGAAGCCAAGCTTGGCCTTGCCTACTGCCATGGATTAGCACCTAATTCTTGCTAGCTTTCTTAGAAATCGAATCCAATAGTCACAAAGATACAGAGAAGTGAGTGTGGGTGGAACTGGTCACCTAAAATCCATTTCCTGCACAGTATTGGTCAGCAGTGTCCTCTCCAGGTTGATGCACATGCTTCTCAGCACAGGTGACACAGCAGCCAGGAGGCCTCCACCACCAAAGGCTACACAGATGCTGCACATCACCAAACGGGCGGTGTGGATATAAGCTGAAATATTCGGATTTTTCAAGAGGAATATATATATATTTTCTTTTATTTTTTTTAATTCAAGATTTGAGGTAGCTGTTGGGAAAGGAACTAAAATTGTTTGTTCCCACCAGTTCCCAGCTCTGACAACACTCCTGCTATGGCTTGAATGTTCATCCTCTCCAAAACTCATACTGAAATTTAACCACCATTGTAACAGTGTTAAGAGGTGGGACCTTTAAAAGGTGATTAGGCCACATGAGGGCTCTGCCCTTGTGGGTGGGAGTAATGCTGTTATAAAAAGGCAAGCTTAGCCCCCTTCTCTTTGTCCTTCCGCCATGTGATGACACAGCAAGAAGGTCCCTGCCAAATGCCAATGTCTTAATCTTGGACTTTCCAGCCTCCAGAACTGCAAGGAAATGAATTTGTGTTCTTTATAAATTACACAGTCTCTGGTAAGGGGAGTAGAGGAATGAGAAGAGGGTGTTCAATGGATATAAAATTGTAGCGAGATAGGAAAAATAAGATCTAGTGTTCTATAGCACTGTAGGGAGACTACAGTCAATAAATTACTGTATAACTTCAAGTAGCTAGTAGAGAGGATTTTGACTGTTCCCAACACAAAGACATGACAAACATTTGAGGTGACAGATATGCTAATTACCATGATATGATCATTGTACACTGTATACATGTACCCAAATATCAATCATGGGTCAATTAAGAAAAATAAATTTAAAAGAAAAAAAATATTTTCAGAGACGGAAGTAGATTAGAGGTTACCAGAAACTGGGGGCAGAATGATGGGAAGTTGTTGCTTAATGGGTACAGGGTTTATGTTCAGGATGAAAGTTTTGGAAAAAGTTTTGGAAATAGATAGAGGTGACGGACACACACAGCATTGGGAATGTATTTAATTCCACTGAATCGTATGTCTAACACTGGCAAATCTTATGTTTCATAAATTTACCACAATTAAAAATGAATAAATAGCTTACCCAGTCTAGATGTTCTAACAGCACGAAATGGATGAAGACAATTGTCTATCCCTTCCTTTTTGGCTTTGGCCATTCATTGGAAGGAAGAAGAGGAAAAGGAATAAGAGCTGAAAAAGAAGGTAAAAAGGAAAAGAAGTCAGAATAAGAGAGAAAATTATGTTCTGAAAGTATTAAAATATTTTTATACACTGAAACGTTGATTTTTTGAAACTAAATAAAGTTCACTCCTCTCAGGGTTGGGCAGTTCTCACAAACTATTAGGTAGCAGCCTGAGTCCTTACACAGGGGCTAAGAAATCACCTGAGAGAGAAACTTAAGATTTCTGCAAACAAGGTTGACCTGGCAAAGACATTCCATAGTCACTGCAGTGGGTGAGCCACGCTATGATGTGAATGTTTGTGTCCTCCGAACATTCCTATGTTGAAACCTAATCACCAATGTATGATAGGAGGCAGTGTGTGTGTGTGTGTGTGTGTGTGTGTGTGTACACACGCATAAATACATACATTTTAGGAGGTGATTTGGGAGGCGATTAGTGATTAGTGCCCCTGTAAAAGAGGTCCCAGAAAGCTGCCTTGCCCCTTCCACCATGTGACAGTGTGGTGAGAGGGTGCTGTCACTGAACCAGGAAACAAGCCCTCACCAGATTTGCCAGCATCTTAATCTTGGATTTCCCAACCTCCGGAACTGGGAGAAATAAATTTTTGTTGTTTCGTAAGCTACCCAGTCTACGGTATTTTGTCATAGCAGCCTGAACAGACTAAGACAGCGACCTGATGTCTGTCAGCTTGCTTTGCTTCCTGGCCCACACTCTCTCTTGTTCTTTCCCCTTCTCTCACCCCCATGGCCACACACAGCATCTGTGTTCAGTTTAGAGAGGTGAAGAGTGCCCAAGAACTGTAAGTAAAAATGGAAAGATTTTTACTTACATTCAAAGCCGTCAGACACTGGATAGTAGGAATACAGTTTTGGTCATATCAAATGGACTGTAATTCATATAAAAAAGGCAGATGTTCCCTCTTTTTTCTGTGTGGGCACCATGTGGCTTCAGAAGATCACATTCGCAGAAGACACTCTATCTGTTGAGTGCCTCAAAGACTCCAATGGTAGCAGCTCCTCTGTGGCCCCAGGAGAGAGCAGCACATTCCCACAGCTCAGCAGGAGCAAAGGGCGTGGCAGAGGATTTTCCTGGGGAGAGCCAGAGCACAAATAAAGGAAACACTCCATTCTTTGGCAGGATTTGGTTGTGTCACACGTGACTATGTACATTGGTTAGGGCAATACCCAACTCCAGCTAATGTAAGCCTGGTCAACATGTACTTTTTTTGTTTTGTTACTGTAATGTTTTTGTTTTTGTTTACCCCTGAACTCCTTCTTTTGGGAACTGCTACTAGATGGACATCTAACTATTTAATTCCCAGTAATCGGTGTGGGCTTGGGGTGATGGTCATTTTTATTTCAGAGCTCAGGTCCTAGGCTTTATATAATTCAGGTTTTAGTACTATGTGAGAAACTCCCGACGTTCCTTTGAGAAGTCCTGACTCCCATTGGTGAGCATGGTAGGGATTGCTGGTTCCTTCCCCAACAGCTGTCTACCCTACAAAGCCCTGATTTTGTTGGAGAGTTGTCCTTTAGTAAACTGTTCACACAAGAGCATGGGAGACCTGTTGTACTTCATCTGTTCAGAAGGGCGCATTTTTGTCCGTTGCATAAAGGCACCACACGTCCTAAAGCTGGCCCCAGTTTGGGGTCAAGAGGGAAAGGCCAAGAGAATTGCAGAAGTTGCAGCTGTCCCCCTCCCCATTGCCCCACCACTGAGCCAGCACCAGCCCTACCTGGAAGTTCATTGTTAGACAAGAGAAAATGAAAACCCCACCTGGTTCTTGGTTTGTTCTTTGGGTTTGTTGAGTACACAGCTCAATCAAATCCCTTATCGATGATTGAAAAAATTAAGGAAAAGCTCAGAGTAACATGACATAGGAGAGAAGCTTCTTTCCTTGGAGCACAGGATGATGTGGCAGGCCTGGGTTTGAGATCCAGTCCTCCTCTTGTCCTGTGCTCTCGGGCCAGTCACTCCTCTTCCAAGGCTCAGTGTCAAGGCCAAACCACAGAGCTCTGAGGCCCCTGCTCTCCGATACTGTGGTGTCCTCTGTGTTCTGACTTGTACTCTAGGCTCTGGGCATAGCAAATATGGGAGATTTTCACCCTCCCTCATGAGAATACAGGCTCAGGAAATAAGAGGTACCTCTGGAAGCATGGACAAATTTGTAAAAAGAAATAAATAATTTAGCTTATTTCATGGACACCAAAGTTCAAAGTCTGGTGACAACCTGCCAGTCTTCCTCAGCGAGGCCAGTGGAAATCCAGAAAGGCTTTTCTCCAGAAGGGCTCTAGAAACCTGCTGTTTTATTTGAAAGGCCATCTTCCTTCTCCCAGACAAACGTGCTGAAAGGGAGCCCTCCCCCACAACACTGAGGGATTTAGGATTATTTTTTTTTCTGCAGACAGTTGTGACATTTATTTTAAACCTCTATTGCTGGCCAGTTAACTCAGTTGGTTAGAGCAGGTGCTGATAACACCAAGGTCCAGGGTTCTATCCCTGCACCAGCCAGCCACAAAAACAAACAAAACTTAAACCTCTTTATTGTAAACTATAACACGCATATAAAAAGGCATATTAAACATAATAAACAGTTTGATTTTTTAAAGATAAAGTAAACCCTTTACCAGGTCCAAGAATGGAACCCTGCTAGACCCCTGGAGGCCTCCTGCCTGTCCATTCTCAACTGCAGTTTCCCCTTTTAAACCACTGTCTCTCCTTTTATGGCCATTCACTTTGCTCTTCTTTACAATTTTACTACATAAATATACAGCCATGGACACTACTGTTTGATTTTACCTGTTACTGAAATTTGTAGAAATGGTTCCATCCAGTATGTATTCTCAATGTGTGGCTTCTTTCACCAACAAGTTTGTGAGCTTCGTTCCTGTCATTGCATATAGCTGTAGATAGTTCATTGTCACTGTTGTACAGTATTTTATTGTATGAATAAGCAACAGTTTTTTACAAATCCATTGCATTGTGGACATTCATTTGTTACCAATTTGGGGTATTTCATGAATAAATCTTCTTTGAACATTCTCGTCCATGTCTCCCTGTGAGCACACATTTCAGTAGGGCGTATACATTGCAGTAGAATTGCTGGGTCATGGGGTACATCCCATCAGCTTTACTAGATGATTCCAAAGTGATTCTGTCCCTTTACTCTCCCATCAGCTGCACATGAGTGGTCCTAGTGCTTCTCATCCTCACCAGCACGTGGTAATGCTAGGTTTAGCTCCTCTGGTGGGTGGTGTGCATGGGTATGGGATTGTGTGTGTGTGGGAGAGAGAGAGAGAGAGAGAGAGAGGTGAATAATACAAGAACACCTATATACCAACCACTAGGCTAATAATTATTAACATTTTGGCATACTTGTGCTATTATCTATTCATCTATCTATATCAATCATCTTTTTGTATGTGCGCGTGTGAATTATATGAAAACAGCAGTCATGATGACACTCTTAAATATTTCAGCATGACTCTTCTAAGAAGAGGGATATTATACTATTTAATCACAATAACCAGGAAAATTAACATTAATATCATACAATATTTAGTCCACATCCAAATTTCCCAATTGACCTGAAAATGTCTTTTATAGCTAGTTTTTGAAATTAGGATCCACTCAAAGTTTATGGATTGAATTTGAGCATTGTATCTTTCGTCTCCTTTCATTTTTAGTGTCCTGTAAGGACTTTTTGAGAAAGCCAGGCCACTGGTCTTCAGGAAGTCTCACATTCCGCATTTGTCTGATGTTTCCTCTTGGTGTCTCACCCACTCTTCCCTGTTTTTCTTATAAACTGGAATTTTGGTCTAAAGGCTTAATTAGATTAATCTCATTGCGGTTTTAATTCACATCTGTTGGATTTCTAATGAGGTTGAGCACCTTTTCACATATTGATTAGCCATTTGTATTAGTCCTCTTGTGACGTCCTATTCAAGCCTCTTGCCTATTTTTCTACTCACTTGTGTCTTTTTCTTATTAATTTGTAGGAGTTCTTTATTCTAGATATGTGTTGAAAATATCTTCTCTCACTTTGTGGCTTTCCTTTTTACTTTTGTACGGATTTTTCGATGAGCAGAAAGTTTTAATTTTAACTTCCAACTTGTCAATATTTCTGTGACCTGTTTAAGAAATCTTTCCTAATCGGGTCAAAAAGATTGTTATAGATCATGTCCTCAATTGCCTTTCATAGTAGGGTCTAAAGTTTTCATGGAAATCCTCACTGTGTGTGGTGTGAGGTAGAAGTTGGGTATCGTTTTCTCCCCGAAAGCATTTACTAAAAGCATGGTTCTTTCCCCAGTACTCTGCTGCCTTCATCATCAGCCAAGGGTCTCTATGTGCGTGGGTTGTTTTGGAGATCTCCCTTTTATCAATTGGTCTATTTTTTAAATCCTTACACTACACACTTTCATAGTCACTGTACCTTTCGAATAAATCTTGATACCCAACTGTGCAAGTTCTCTTGCTGTAGTACTTCAAGAGTGACTTGGTCAAGATTTTGACATTTTACACAAGAATTGGCTCAAACCTGGAGCTTCCGTTCTGGAATAGAATCACAGGGTTACTATTCTCTCCTGGGCTATGTTCTCAGAAGTAATTTACTCAGTTTCCCAGTTGATCCTTTCTGGGGACTTTTCCCATCCATGGCTTAAATAAAGATTTGACTTGAGCCCGAAAAAGTCCAAAGTTTGGAATCCCCATGTCTGTTAAGTTCTACTTTGAACAGGCTGACGTACTGAAAGTGAATCTGGTGTAGCTGGTGGCCTTTTTAAGACAAATCATCTGATCTTTGGAAACAGATGACTGAGCGGCTGTTTTGACCCTTCCTCTGGGGGTTGCACACTATAGAGTGAACACACTCTGGAGTCAGATTTTGGGGCTCAATTCCTGGGTATACCACCTATTAGCCCTGTGACCCTGGGGACGTTAGTTAACCTCCCTGGGCTCAGTTTCCTCATTAGTAAAATGGGATGATAATAGGACCCACCTCATGGGTGTTTGTGAGGATCAAATGAGATAATATGTGAAAAAGGCCCGGCTCAGAGTGTTTGGTAAATGTTAGCCATTATTATTATTATTATTGAAATGAATTCTTCTACCCTCCAAGGACTTTGAGACCCTCTAAGAGAATGGCAAAACAACCTTCCTTGTGCATTTCTGAGATGCAGAGGGCTCTTCCTGTTGGGGACTGCAAAGACATCTGCAGTGTGGGTCCTAATGTTATCACTGCCCCTCAGCAGTCTGAAGGGGAAAAGAGTGAGTTTGTGTCCCTGGCTAAGAATTATCTAACATACTTGACTCCTTTAATTCTTTGAACTTAATGTTCCTGAGGTCATAGAAATTACAGGTGGCAGGGTCCTGTCCTATACATGTTTCACAGCTGTTTCAAATCAGTCTTCTCCTACTCATTGGGGTGGTGGAGTTTTTAGTGCCCTGCAGATCTCTCCCCCATTAGGGATGTTTGCATAACCCCAAAGGGAGTTGGGGGTATTACAGATGCTGTATACGGCAGGGAGAAACAGACTTTCCCTGAGAAGGGAAAAGGAGGTTATTTGGCTGTGTCTCCCTTGACTTCAGATGTTACTAGCTGGGGCAGGGTAGAGAGGTAGGCTAGGGGATTTCTTGTTAAAGTCAGCACTTATGGCCAGGTTTGTGTTCCTGGCTAAAAATTATCTAACGTACTTGACTCCTTTCCCCTACACAGGCTGGTCACTGGCCAACCCCTAAAATGTGAGGTTCTTAACTCAAAGGTTATGGATAACGTTATTTTCTATGGCAATACAGGGGAAAAATTGAACCCAGAAAATGTCTGTCTGGATTGGGGAAAGGTGAGAAGGCATCTTTCTTCTGTCTGATGTTCTGCAGTGGTGACCTCAAGGACTGTTAACGAGATGTTCACAGAGCATTGGTTAGGGTTGCCTCCTGCTTATTACAGGGGATGGGGGAGTGATGTCAGTGACTTAAAAAAATCAGAGAATAAATGTGTCACTTATTCTCTCAAGTAACAGAAAGAGGAAGGAGTCCAGGCTGGTATGGTGGCTCCAAAAGTTTATTAGAACCACCCACTCTTGGTGGGTGGCTCTCAGCTCCGACCTTGAAAGACAACTGCTGGACCTTCAGCAACTGTGTCCCTGTTTCAGCTGGGTTTGGACAGGAGACGGGGGCAGTTTCAAAGGCTGGAGAGTCCAAAGTACAGGGAACACATCTGGTGAGGGCCTTTTCTTGGTGGTGACTCTACAGTGATGCAGGGTATCACATGGCGAATATGGCAGGAGCAGAGAGAGAGCTAACCTCCTCACTGGCTCTCCTTTTAAAGCCCTCAGAACCATGCCCGTGGCCACCATTAAACCATCGATGGAGTAATCCATTTACTAGGGCATGATCCTCACAATCTAATCACCTCATGGCCCCACCTTTCAATTACCATAATAGGATTTCCCATCCTCTAACATTGTTACAGTGGGGATTAAGTTTCTAATACATGGACTTTGGGGAACACAATTCAATCCACAGCAGGAAGGCAACAAGTAGTCTTATGTAGTCTAAAAGCCCTTCTTACAGGAAAGTCTATAATTTATAAGGGCTACAGAGATTTCAGGATCAAAGTAGATTTTTTTAAAAATTGAAAAACCAGAGATACCATAGAGTCCCCTGGGAAGAGTTTGCTCAAGGAGACGGTCCTTTTCCTGCAGTTTGTCAGCCAGGGTCTGGCCCCACATTCACTTACAGGCTGGGCGCAGCAGATGGTGGCTGGGCTGGCACTGCCGGGGCATGCAGTCATCTGTTCAACGCAGATGATAAATGAAGAGCTAGCACAGAGCAGAAGGTTCTTGTTTGCTACCTTCCATATTTCCCCCATCCCCGCAGTTGGGCCCTCTGGCCCTGTTTCGACAATCACTAAAGTCACATCTGTGCTTGACATGGCAGATTTTAGAGGGGGCTCTGTATCTTTCAATGAGAGTGAAGGGAAATCCTTGAGCAGTAAGACCCAGAGGACTCTGTTAAAAGGAAAAAACACAGACAAGTTGAATTTAGCAGAGTTTAACTGAGGGAAAAAAACAGAAGAACAAAAACTCCAATCAATCAGGCAGCCCTTGGAGCCTGAAGAAGTTCTGGGAACTCCAGTCAGCAAAGTGGGTATTTATGGCTGGAAACAGGAAGTGACCTAAGAGGCAGAGCCCTTGGTGACAGCTGCGTGGTGCCCTGTTTGAATCAGTCTGCCTATGAGGGAATGAAGCTCATCTGCTGTGATCGACAGTCGCAGCCCTTTGTGACAAGTACATTCCTCAGGCGTTCAGTGCGGAGGCATCCTCAGGCCAAACTTAGGTGAACTGAACCACGACCAGAGATGGGCTTCCTGTAGAACAAATGCACAGAGTAAAACTGTGCTCACATGTGTTCTCTGGACCCGAAAGTAAGGATGGCCTCTCTCAAAACGCAGGTGGGTCAGCCGTTCACTGGGGAGAACCCGCTGAGAGCGCTCAGGTAAGGCAGGGGACAGTCCACACAAGCAAGCAGCGAGGCTGCTTCAGAAACTGCTCGGCTCTCAGGGAACAGAGGGATTCCAGGGAGAAACAGCGTTCAGAGGGGAGTGGCTTTCCAGGAGGCAGATTTTGAGTCAGGAGGAAGGTCGCTTCAGGGTATGACATACACAGAAAGGGAGTCCCCTGACCCGCGCCGCACCCCCCGCCGCGTCTGAACTCTGAGCAAGTGCAGACCGCATCAGGACTATGATCCATTCGGGATCCAAGAGACTCTGCAACATTCGGGCTTTGCTTATTCTCTAATTCTGGAGTTCTTCTGCCTTGAAAGAGGGAATTTTGCTGGGTCCATCTTCCCTGATCCAGCTCACAAACACTTTCATGTAAATGTACGAGAGGTCTCCAAAGAATTCATGGAAAAATTTACAGCGTCTTTCAATTCTCTTCTACCACGAACTTTTTGAAGAATCCGTGGAGCAAGGCGCCTTGCAGAAGGTTGCTGCCCTACGTTCGGCCTCTGCTGCCCTCTTCTGGAATATTGCTGTCCGCACCACTAGAGTTTATCCTCAAAGCTCTGGCCCGTTCTTGATACTTCTTTTTGACCTCGAGTCACTTTTAATCTACACATTTCCTCTCCATCGTTCTCTTTTCCTTAAAATTTATCTGCTAAAGAAGCTGGGCTGCTTGACCTGTAGCCTGGAACTTGTGATTGCATGTGCACGGTCACCTCCTGCTCCCTGCAGATTGACAGCCGGATCCAGAGCTGGCTCAGCCTCTGGGTTGAGCCTTTTGGTAAGACGTTAGGTGGCAAGGCTTCTTTCATCCCATAACCTCAGATTGTCTCTTTTGTGTGTGTGATATTAGCAGCTATTGATTCTCAATGTCTAGATCCACTAACTCATTGGTCATTGAAAAATGGTGATGTTCTGAAACAATCGTCTTTTTTTGGTTTCATTTATTAGTTAGAATACTAATAAGGAGATGCTTTCTCGTGACAGTGGTTTTCAAGAATGTAATTCTAAGCAACTTACATAGTTCTGGGATAGTCAGACCCTTTTAAACCTGACTGCTTAGCAGTTGGCTCTCTCAGGACCTTGCAGAGCCCAAATTGGCTCCAGAAACACTGGCCTGGAACTTGTTCTACTACTGGCCACCTATGGACCCACAATCAGAGGACCCCTAACCCCATGGTGACCCACTGTCTGTGGGGTGGGATTGCTGTTTCTGCCAATATGGGAGGTTGGATGCTCTAAGTGATCTCCCAATTGAAAAAAAACAAAAACAAAATGTTAGGTAAACAAACATCTTTTAAAAATGTATTGTTGAACTTTTCTAAAATAAATCTGCAGAAGTCAAAACATAAAAGGAAAGCAGGAATCTTGTGAGGTAATACAGAGAGTTCCTGCTAAAGACTGGAAACTTTGGGGAACAGCAGAATCAAGATGGTGGAATAGACAGTACCCAGCATCATCACCCTCTCCCACAATCAACCAATTTACAACTATTAAAAAGCTATGACTGCCAAGCTGGGGCTGCTAGAGTTCAGGAAAGAGGAGGAGAGACCTACAGAGTTCATGAAGGCGGGAGAAGACACAATGGGAGAAAAAAGAACTGCTCTGACCATTTTGAGCCCCGACCACATCAAGGCTGGATTTCATGAGCACATGGAGCAAGAGGTGGCAAAAGCCGCAGCTGTGCCCTTCATATGAAGTATCCTGGAGGCTGCAGGAAAGAAAAGGGCCTTGGTGACCCCCAGGCCAGCAAGACCAGTAAAAGGGTTCCCATGGACCCACATAGGAGTGAGGGGCCATAGACAACTGAAAAAAGGAGCCACTCAGAGGCCAGTGAGTCATTGCAAGGGATGGGCAAATGGCCTGTCCCATGGGAAGTGTTTGGAGTGCTGGGGGTAGGGGAGGCTGGCCAACAGGGGGAACATTGGGGCAGAGCACGGACAGCTGGTCTGCCCCCCAATCAGCACAGAACCACTCAGTGGAGACTGGTCAGGAATACAGAACTGCAGGGGCTGCAGTTTGCTGAAAAGACTCAGGCCCAGACCAGAGTTTCCACACAACCTAGGTGTACCAGACCTCACAAGAACCGGAAGTACTTAAAAGGTCAACAATTAAAACCTGAGCTGCACAAAAAGCCTTCCCCAGGGAATCAGCAGCAAAGCAGCAATTTAGTTCAATCACAGGGCTCAAGTGCTGGTTCCCACAGGAAGTCCCCCTATTTTAGACATAACCATAGGACAACAAATTAGTTTCAGTGCACAGTTTAAATGGTGGAGGTAATTAATAATCCAACACAGAACTGAAAGAAGACACAAAAAACCCACAGATCAGAGATGAAGTTCCAATAACTAATAAAGGTCTAACACCACCAAAAAAACACCTCTAAAACCTAGAAGGACTGGAAGCCTCCCAGGCTTCCATGCTGGGGTAGGGGGAGGACTGAGGGCCTCAGCCACACCTCCTGATATCTGCATTCAGACCAGTGATGACCACAGAGCCACTACTGGAAGCACCCTGGGCTCCTAAGCCAGGGTAGTGGGAGGTTGAGGGCCTCAATCACGTCCCCCTGAAGTCTGCATCCAGCCCAGCCACTACCAAGCTGCCATCAGAAGCCTGCTGGGCTTCCCTGCTGGAATGAGGGGGATGTCACGGGCCTTGGCCATGCCCCCCTCCTCACACCCACTCCCCCTCCCTTTTCCCCTCCCCCTACCTGCTCCACAACAACATCTTAGAGTGTAACAATAATAATAATAATAATAATAATAATAATAATAATAATAATAATAATAATAATAATAATAATAATAATAATAATAATAATAATAATAATAATAATAATAATAATAATAATAATAATAATAATAATAATAATAATAATAATAATAATAATAATAATAATAATAATAATAATAATAATAATAATAATAATAATAATAATAATAATAATAATAATAATAATAATAATAATAATAATAATAATAATAATAATAATAATAATAATAATAATAATAATAATAATAATAATAATAATAATAATAATAATAATAATAATAATAATAATAATAATAAATTAATTTAAAAAAATAAAGACTGGAAACTTTGAGCTTCCTTTTTGATAGTTCCAGGGGGGCTCAAGGGGCATGCCCAAGGGGGAAGTCTGTTAGGAGACCCTCCTGCATAAGGATGAAAACTCAACAGACTACAATCTGAGGGTAAGAGTGAGCAAGAAATAAACCTGATGTGCTGAAGAGGACAAGGTTGCCTGTTTTAACCTTGACAGCAGATGGAAGGAAATCAAAACATCTCCCATGAGAACTTGTTTGTAATGACAAGCTGGATCTCTTAGAGCTGTGGTCCAAATTTATGTAGTTAAAAGAAACCTCAAATAGATAATTAAATTTAGAATGGTCTGGGTTGACAGTGGCTCCAGGGAAATGGCAGAAGCAAACATAAAACCTTTCTGGAGGTATGCAACCTCAACAGCAGCTTCAGAGATTTTCTAACGAGAATTTCTTTACTTCAAGTAAGTGAGCATTTTAAGGTCAAAAATCAAAAAAGAAAAGCGAAATGAGGCACATGACTGAAGTCTGATTGGAAAAATAGCTGTCAGAAATAGACTCAAAAGACTTTGGATATTGGAATCATCAGACACAAAGTTTAAACTAGTCATATTTAGAGTATTTAAATAAATAAAAGAAGCTTGAAAATATGATTGGAAGAGAGAATGTAAGGGATGACCAAGCAAATTTGAAAAGAAAATAGAATCTCTAGCAATAAGAAAAGTAATAATTTAGGGTCGGCCCGTGGCTCACTTGGGAGAGTGCGGTGCTGATAACACCAAGGCCCCAGGTTCGGATCCTATATAGGGGTGGCCGGTTAGCTCACTGGGAGAGCATGGTGCTGACAGCACCAAGTCAAGGGTTAAGATCTCCTTACAGGTCATCTTTAAAAAAAAAAAAAGTAATAATTTAAAATATAATTCCAAGGATGGGTTAAATGTCAGATTTTAGATGAAGCCGAATAGAGAACTTGTCTATCATGTAGAGCAGAGGGATAAAGAAATGAGAGAAATAATTAGACATGGAGGATAAAGAAGAAGATCTAACAAATTTCCAGCCAGAGTTCCACAAGGAGACAATGTTAATGAGGTAACAATCAAAGAGACAATGGTTGGGAATTTTCTAAATTTGATGAAAGCAACCAATCAGATTTAGGAAGCCCAAGAAATTCAAAGTAGTACAGATAACAAAAAGTCTATTAAGACACATCATAAGCAACCCATACAACACCAATACAAAGAAGAGATCTTAAAAATAGTCATATTAGAAGGGAACAGAAATTAGGGAAGCCTGATTCTTTATAGTAAAAATGTAAGTTAGAAGGCAGTGGCATAATAGCTTCAATTTGCTAATAGAAAATAACTTTCAGACTAGAATTCTATACTCACAAAATATTTCTCAAGTATTAGGACAAAATAAAGACATTGTCAGAGAAACGAAATTTGAGAGTTTACCAACAGACCTTCACCAGAAAAAAATTCAAGGTTGAACTTCAGGAAGAAAGAAAAGCTTCCAGACAGGCAAAAAAAGATGTTCTAATCACATCCCAAAGGCCCCACCTCTTAATACTACTGCATTGGATATTAGGTATCAACATACAAATTTGGGGGGCACAAATATTCAGACCATGGCACCAGGGACCAGGGAGCAGCCACTGCTGCTGCCACAATAGTCTCCCCACATCCACCAGGCCAGTGACTGGACATGAGAAATCTGAGTTCAGTGCTACCACCATCAAAACTAACTTTTTGGGGCCGGCCCATGGCTCACTTGGGAGAGTGTGGTACTGATAACACCAAAGCCACAGGTTCAGATCCCTATATAGGGATGGCTGGTTAGCTCACTTGGGAGAGCGTGGTGCTGACAACACCAAGTCAAGGGTTAAGATCCCCTTACCAGTAACAAAAAAACAAAACAAACAAAACAAAAAAACTCAACACTCAGAATAAGTAAATAAGATAAATAAGAGAGAGACAGATACAGAGATAAGAGACAGAGACTAGAGGCAGGCATTCCTGCTGAAGTAAAACCAAACATTGCATGACCTTGCTTGTCAGCAAGAAGATGATGTCTCTTCTGCTCTGCCTTTTAAGTCATGTGTAAGTGCACCTGATGGAAGAACCTAGTTTGCATTCAGAACTGTAGCTGCAAGAGAGGTTGACATATGAAGGTTTTAGCTTTCCAGGTTCTACAGTACAGCAAGAGGTTTTGCAGGGATGATAAATGCCGATTTACCAAATCTGCTACAACTCATAAGTCAAAGGAAAAAATCCCAACGTTAATTAAAAAATTTAAAAACTGAACACTAAAACACTACATATCAAAACTTGTGAGGTGCAGTTAAAGTGATACTCAGAAATTGATAGCTTAAATGTTTATATCATAAAGAAAGAATCAACCAAGGATGGGTTAAATGTCAGATTTTAGATGAAGCCGAGTAGAGAACTTGTCTATCATGTAGAGCAGAGGGATTGATGAGCTAAGATTCTAACTTTAAACATTTAAGAATAAACGTAGCATATCATACCCAAAGATAAATAGCAGTTTGGAAATAATAAGAGCAGTATTATTGACATAGGAGGTAAAGATACAATAGAGAAGACAGACAAAACCGAGAATTGGTTTATGGAAGAGAGCAATACAATAGAATTCAGGCAAAATCATTCCGTAAAAAAAGAGAAAAGGTATAAATAACAATGATAGGAACGAAAAGGGACGTAGAACTACAGATAATGCAGACATTATGATAATAAAGGAAAATTATGAACAACTTTTGCCAACAAATTTGAGGGCTTAGATTAAATAATTACATTCTTAGAAAAACATAAGTTTACCAAAATTGACTCAAGAATAAGTAGAAAGTGGATAGTCTTAGGACCCTAAATAAATTAGATCAGTTGTTAATATCATCCCTTAAAGAAGTCACGAAGTTCAGAAGGTTTTATAGGTAACTTCCACCAAACTTTCAATGAATAGATATTTCTGATTATAAGCAAAACCCAGGGAACTTTCTTTAAGAAGTGCTGAATTTTTAATAGAACTCTTCCTATTTTTAAATGTTGGCAACTATTTAGTTATTTTTGTCAGTGCAGGCAAAACAAAACATATCTGCAGGTTGGTTTTAGCCCACAGTCTGCCACTTTGTAACCTCTGATCTAAACTCTCCGATGAGAGCAGATTCAAGTCATAATATAACTAAACTGAATGATTTACGTCTAACATTAAGGAAACTTGCTGATGGAATTATGAGACACCGACATGCATTTCAGAGGTAGTTGTGGAAATATTCTCTGAAGACTGAAAATCACAGCTGCCTGCAGTGCTCCTAATGAGGCTGATGTGCAGCCCTGCTGGAGGTGGGGGATGGACCAGAAGACATTTCTGAGTTTGCTTCTCTTCTTTGTTACCATCTGATCCAATAATAAACAGTGATTTGAGGTTTCCTTTATGCACTGTGGTTCAGGAAAAATGCATTATGATATTTAAGCTCAGTTTGGGGTCCAGAATCTACCACAGCATCCAATTACTTGCACATCTTTTATTAGGAGAAGTAATATAGTATAGTGATTAATAGCATGGATATTGAAGCCAGACTTAGTTCAAATCTTGCTTCTACCACTTCACAACTATGGGAACTCCCCATACCTTAGTATCCTCAGTGGTAAAATGGGAACATTCCTGTTCTAAGGGTGTTCACACTCTAGGTGTGGCAGACTATTAAAAAAAAAAAAAAGACACATAGTGTATGTCAGAATGCAGATTCTATTTTCCCATCCTTGAATCTGGGTTTGGCCAATAGAATGAGTTCTGAGTCCGGGTCTCAGGGGTGCTTGTGTGTTTCCTCCTGCTTTCTTGCACTTCTTGCCACAACTAGCTTGCTAATCCCAGGAGGATGAAAATAGGCAGAGCTGAGCTAAATTCTGCCCATATTATTCAGTCCCTAGATGGCTGCAGATGTGTGAACGAGCTCAGCTGAGATCGGCAGAACTGCCAGCTACGTCTGGCCTGGATCAGCCGATACCCCAGCTGACTGGCAGGTGAGTGAGAACTGGAAAATGGTGGTGGTTTTAAACCACTGAATTCTGGGTATTTTGTTACATGGCCACAGCTGACTGACACAAACAGCTGATATTTATCAAGGTCGATATAGATCCTTTGTGCCCAACTCATTTCATCCTCACAACAGTCCTGGGGTGGGTACAGAGCCTGCTTATTTAATAAAAATCTAATTAATGGAAATTGGATATAGTACAATAAGAATATTAATAAAGCCTTGCTTTGTGTGCAAATTTTGAAATGAAGCAAATTTCCACACCTCACCTCTCCTCACCCCCAGCAAAATCTTGTCAAAGATCATGTACATTCAAGGTTACATGAGCGGTTGTAACTAGTGTAACTGGTTGAGGAAATTGTAAATGTGCCAGCCTGACGACAGAAATGCTTGATATTCCTTGTCGGGATCAGTTTACGTTATTGAGTATTGCATAATATGAAGTCTCTATTGAATCCTTCATACAAAAATTGACTACCTCGGACTATCACTGTTACCTCCAGGTAAGAGATGAGGAAAATGAGATGCAGAGAGGTTAAGATCACATGGTTAGTGGGTGGCGGCTGCCTCTAGGATGACAGGCCATGTGGAAAGTTAGAATCCCACATGCCTAGAAGTCTTTTTCTTCATCACAGGACACAGTTCAGGAACATACAGTCAGTATAGGGGAGTTGAGTCAGGGGATTCAAGTCAGTTCTTTGCTCAGGCTGAGAGGTTCAGCCCCGGTTTCCTGGACTATGTGTTCTCTGCTTTCTGTAATCAAATTCTTGAATTTCTAGTGATTAAGGACTTTGGTTTTGTTTATTCTCCATGGCTCTTGATATTTTTATTTATTTATTTTTTGTCCTTTTTGAGACCGGCTGCACCACGCTCAGCCAGTGAGCACTGTGAGTGCACGGGTCATCCCTATATAGGATCCGAACCCGCAGCGGGAGTGCTGCTGCGCTCCGCACTCTCCCGAGTGCGCCAGGGGCTCGGCCCTGATATTTTTAACCTTATATTGAACACTCCGAGTAATGCTATTATTATTCTCTGATCCCTGCATTCATGTCTTATCTGTTTTTTTTGCTGCTTTAGATTAAAAGTGTTTTGTTTTGTTTTTGTTTTTTAAATTCCCCAGCTCTGTCTTCATCAGATCTTTGCAACAGTGTACGCACCTCTGCCCTTTGGCTCATACAATCTGGCCCTAACTGGGAATGAGGTTCATTCCCACGCCCTCCGTAGACTTTCTTGGCTCTGCAATAAATTCCTGGCCTTCTGTTGCCCCCTAGTGGCCTCCTGATTTACTGCTTCAGCTATAATGACATGTTTAACCCACTGTATGCTGGAAACAATCGTCGGGACCAACAGTTTTAAAGGATACAGTTAATAACTGCATTTCCTCTCTGACTGGATTCAACATCCTTCATAGTTCTAAGTTATGTGTTTAAAGAATGCTTGGACAATTACATTAAATATTTGAGACAAATTAGTGAAAATTATTTCAGTGAACCCAAGGAAAGGTTTACTCTAATGTTTTGACTCTGGTTGAGCCCTATTTTTTTTTTTTAAATTGTACATATTTAGGGTACAGAGTGATATTTTGATACATGTATACAATGTGTGATGTTCACATTGGGATAATTAGCATATCCATCATCACAAACATTTACTTCTTTGTGTTGAGAACATTTGCACTCCTCTCTTCTAGCCATTTGAAATTATGCAATAAATTATTGTTCGTTACAGACGCCTAGCACTGCTATAGAACACTAGAATTTATTCTTCCTATCTAGCTCTAAGTTTGTATCTGTTAGCCAACCTCTCCCTATCCTCCCCTCCCCTGTCCCCTTCCCAGCCTCTGGTAAACACCATTCTACTCTCTACTTCTATGAGATCAACTTTATTAGATTCTACATATGAGTGAGAATGTGCGGTATTTATCTTTCTGTGCCTGACTTGTTTTACTTAACATAATGACCTCCAGGATCATCCATGTTTCCTTGTCGTTAAGTCCTATTCTACAGATACTTTTCTTCTAGTGTTAATGAGAAGTCAACAAATAAGTCAGCCAATAAACTTTTTCCCTATATTTGTAACTGTATACTCTTTGAGCACATCTTCACATGTAAAAGATTTTGTAATATCATTTTCTAAGAGACGATAGAAGATAGAAAGATGGATACATACATCTTTGCTTTTAGCATTGTTTGATCAACCCCCCCCGCCCCCCCTTTTGTTACTTTTGAGAGTTTCAAAATGTTATTTTTGGCTTCATAATTCATTATTGGTAGTGACATTTAGAAATTTAGAATTGTATAATTTGGGAAATCGTCTAACAAGTTTCTTCATGTACGAGCTATGAAAATTGGAAGAGTTTTCCATCATCTAGCTTCTGGTTCTGTACATTTCAAACTTAGCTTCTCCTTCACTCCCACATACTTTCAAAGCTGGGCATCCCCATACAGTGCAACAACCTCTGTCTGGGCCCCTGGATAAGCAGTCACAATGTATAGTAGGAATAGTCCTGGAAGCCATTTGTACAGTGGGCAGCTAATAATAGCTCAACTCTGTGTGGAGGTAACTGTAAACCACTTAAGTATCTCCCACTAAACTTGTACCAAATATATCCCCAACTTCTCCTTAGTTGGAGCCCCTAAAAGCCTGTGGCCAATCCAATGCAACTGGCAGCAGGAGAAATAAGAAGGAGAGGTCAGAATGGAAAGGGACAGTGGTCTTAACCAATTGCAGCACATTTTGCAAGACATGAAACCATGTAAACACACCAGCAGAGCTCCCTCAGTGCCTGGCAGGTGAGGGTGGTCCATGCAGGTGAGGGGCCTGAAAAACAAACTTCGTTTGATTGGTGGTAAAACTCCTCTGCCCTTCTCTGTTAATGAGGAAAACTTCGTTAAATTATGAAAGGTTTTAAAAAACCATCATCTCTTTAGTACAGGAAGAATTCCTCTCTTTTCATCTCCACTCCACTCTGAGTCATCTTACATTGGCTCCTCAATTTCAGCATCGAGCTTCTCCCCACCCCCACCCCACCCCCATCATGGACACTCCCTCTGCTAAGGCCATCGACAAACTCAGAATCCCAACAACTCTTTCTTTCCAGGCCTTATGTCACTGGGCCTCCCAATGCAGTGCATGGTGTTGAGCATTTTCTCCTCCTGGAATTGACTCCTTTAATGCTTCCATGACATCACCCCTGTCCCCACCATGCGCCAAGTTTCCCTTCCAAACCTCTCTGTTCTCTCTTCCTTGTACTTCTCCTTAGTTTGCATCTAAAGGTTGGCTTTCCTCCAGCTTCTATTCCTTTCCAACTTCTCAGTCTACACACAGCCCCGAAGTGATGGCATGCACTCCAATGACATCGGCTAACACCCAAGTGCTCTGGCTCCCAAGTCTAGGTCTTCAGCTTAGACCTTTGTAACCATCCATTTGTGGCTGTCTCTTTTGCTAGACTGTGGACAGACATCTTGAGCCAGGGACTATATATTATTCAAGTTTGCATCCCTGGTACCTAGCGGGTGCTTAATAAGTGCCTGATGAATGAATAAATTAATGAGGGCTTGCTGGTGAGACTCAGGTTACATGTTATTAAATTGGAATGATCAACCCTGTAGAAAGTACTACACAGAGAGTGAAAAATACAGCAGTTCCTTCCAGAGTGATTTTTAGTCATCTCATTTAACAATTCATCATAGAAGGGAAATCTTAAACATGAGAAGAAATGAAAACAAAACAAAAACAAACAAATAAAAAACCCAATAAATCAATTCCATTTCAAATGGAGGTCAGAGTAAATATTACAGTATTTTAACTAGAAACCCATTTAAACCATTCTCTACGGACTTCCCATTCTGGGTGGTTCTGAAAAATTTGCTGTAGTGGTTTGGAGAATAAAGGCAAAGAATTTATTTAAACATTTTTCTGTTTGCTCCATTACAGGTGATGACAAGTTCAAATTTTCTTAGACTGACGTATATAACATTGGATTGTGTTTTCTTGTTGTGTAACAAATAAAACGAAATATTCCACCTGTTTTGAAGATAGTTTCCCTTGAAATCTGATTCTATGCTTAGGCTCTGTCTAAACTCAAATTGTTCACACAAAGACAAAAAAGATTTCATTTAAGAAATCACTGTCCCTGAATGACACTAAAATCCAGTTTGAATTTTTTTCACTTTTCCTTTTCTAAACTATTGTTTACTACAATAAAAAATTGGGATCCTAATTGGATTAATGCAACATCAGCTAGGTAATGAAATTCTCTTAGGCTATGTAGCAAATCAATTAAAATTCTTCTCATTTGCAATATTTTAAGCTGTATGAGTGTTCTAGTTCCTATTATGTGATGCTTTAAGCAAGAGGTCAGGTGGCACCTGCACACACACTTTTTTTTTTTTTTTTAAAGATGACCGGTAAGGGGATCTTAACCCTTGGCTTGGTGTTGTCAGCACCACGCTCACCCAGTGAGCTAACCGGCCATCCCTATGTGGGATCTGAACCCGTGGCCTTGGTGTTATCAGCACTGCACTCTCCCGAGTGAGCCATAGGGCCGGCCCTGCACACACACTTTTTTTTTTTTTTTAAAGATGACCGGTAAGGGGATCTTAACCCTTGGCTTGGTGTTGTCAGCACCACGCTCACCCAGTGAGCTAACCGGCCATCCCTATGTGGGATCTGAACCCGTGGCCTTGGTGTTATCAGCACTGCACTCTCCCGAGTGAGCCACAGGGCCGGCCCTGCACACACACTTTTTAAGGTAAAACTGTAGAAATAATCCTTCAAATAGTGATCAGGAAGTTTGAATTCTTCTGAGGAACATGGTGGCATTCATGGGCTGCCTTTCTTGGTGGTTAGGAGAAAAGTCAGAACTGGACAAGAAGGCTGTTAGGTGGAGAACTTTGCAATGCCTGAGAAAGGTGAGAGTTCTAGAGGCCACGGGCACCTGCAAGGGGCCTGGGAATGGCCGTGAGAGGAGTGAGTTTCTTCACACTGTTGGAGAGCACTGGTTCTCAGCGTGTGGTCCCCAGCTGGCAGCAGCATCACTTGGGAACTTGTGAGAAATGCAGATTCTGGGCCTTCACCCCAGGTCTGCTGCATCTGAAACTCAGGGGACGGGGCCCAGCCTTCTGTTTCAACAAGTGCCCAAGGTGATTCAGAAGCACGCTCAAGTTTGACAATTCCCGATTTAGAGGAAAGTGGAACATCATTGTGTGTGTGACCATGTTCTATTAAAAATATAATTACTAAAAATTTCCTTTAAAAATAATATATTTTAGGCAATAAACACATAGATGATATATTTTATAAAGTGAACCAACTCATCTGGCTTTTTTCCTCATGGTCGAGTGTCTGGGGGACAAGTGATATCTTCTACCATGATTGAGTGCTGAAGAGAATCCATTTTAAGGATGGGTGTAGAAGGGAAAATTCTCAAGTCTCGATATCATTCACAGTATAGTTTGTTAGACAGAGACACGTGGCAGGTTGTCTTTCTCCTAAAATTATGCGAGTGTTGGTCAAAATTTTTGCATCATTTTTGTATAGGTATTATTTCCATTTAATTGACATTGCAAACAAAATAACCAAAATAAAATTTAGGGCAGACATTTATTTTATTGTTTGTCATTAACTAAGCTAAACTTATATTTCTTTTTACTTTCCATTTCTCCCAGCTTTCCCTTCTGTGTTCATGGCTGGGTGTAGATAGCATGTCTAAACTAATGGCTCTCCTGATGGTCTAATTCTATTCACTGTCATTCTTGGCAGCAAAATTCTGAGTTTGGCACACTCTCACACTGACACAAGCATGTTAGATTAGCTGAGAAGGGTCTCGGAATGTTAGATTTTTACAACCAGGCAAAGTCCAAAAATATTACCAAGAATCATAGAGGACAGTTAAGAATTCTGCTTGGTTTATGTGTCCACTTCAGGAAAAACTTGATCTGATGACCTCACCCTCACCACTCTGGTTTTACTGATGATCATGTTTGCCTTCAGGGTGCATATATATATATATATATATATATTTTTTTTTTTAAAATTTATTTTTTAATTTTTATTGAATCAAAATTGATTATACAAATTTTGGGGGTTCAACATTGAGATATGTTGATCAAATCAATATTACAAATTGTAATTATTATTTATGCCTCTTGTCCAATCCCTCCCCATCCCCCTTTCCCTCCCTCCACCCCCGTCTAATCACCCTAGATTTCTTCTCATCCTCTGAAAGAATAATGGTTATTCTGTTCATTTGCTGCCCAAAAGATCTGTCCAATGCTGAGAGGTGTGATCAGGTCAGGGTGTATATTAATGTGTTAGTGCAGGGCTCTTTGGGCTACACATGACATGACAGAAACCCAACTTGAACTGATTTCAGCAAAGAGAGAGTGTATTACCTGTCATAACTGAAAAGAACAGGAGTTTTTGGCTTCAGGCATGGCTGGCCCCACGGGCTCAAATGGTGTTGTGTTAGTCAGTCTCTAAAATGTCTCTCAATGATCCTTGCTTCCTGGTAGTGAGGCTCTGTGTAATATCCCCTTCCCTGAGTGTAGTTGGACCCTAGAGATTTGCTTCTGACAAACAGAACACAATAAAAATGATGGGATTTCATTTCCGGGATTCGGTTGCAAAAGGACTACGACATGTGCCTTGCTTGCTGTTGCTTGCTCTCTCATAGGGCCCCCCATCCCGGGTACTCAAGCTGCTGTGTTGTGAGTAGCCCTATGGAGAGGTCCAGGTGGCAAGAAACATGTCTCTGGCCAACAGCCAGCAAGGACCTGAGGCCTGCCAACAGCCACGTGAGTGAGTCAGCAGTGGATCCTCTGAAACCTGCTGACAGCCATGAGAGTGCGGCTCATTCCCCAGTGGAGTCTTGAGATGACTGGTCAATATCTTCACTGCAGCCTCATGAGAGACTCTGAGTCAGAACCACCCAGCTAAGCTGCCCCTGCCTTCCTGACACACAGCAAGGGTGAGATAATAACTGTGTGTTGCATTAATCTGCTCCATTGGGGGGTAATTCATGAGATAACTGCTATAATGCCACCCACACCATGACTCTCTCCAGCACCCCCAGTGCTTTCCTGTGTGGCCTTCATTACCTGTGGACTCTGCTCATGAAGTGGCAAAATGGTGGCTGGTAACTCCAGGCTCAGGGCCTGGCTCCCTCAAAGAATGTCTTTCTCCTTTGCAATAGGTAAACAAAAACTCCTGCAACTGAGCCTCATGAATCTGACTAGGATCAGTTCCTGCTGGAGCATTTAGCATTAATTTTCCTTGTACTGTTCCCTCTGGTGTTTTAGAAATATGTGAGAAATTATAACTGGAGAGTTCAAGGTCAGTCTGTGCAGCTTCCCTACTTTGAGCCTCTCTCTGAGGCCAGAAGTGACCCTGGAGTTTCATCTGCTTGTTTTTCATAGGTGAAGCTCCACTAAAATCTAGGTGGTGGGACAGAGAGGGCACAGACAGCTTAGATGGGTGGTGGTAGGTGTCTCCTCAACATGCCCTGATAGAGTGTCATTGTCAATTTTTTTATTGACTATTGTCTATTGATAGTCATTATATGCTATTGAAGTGTTCAGAGATTAATTTTCTGTCTTCATGACCCAGCTTTGATTGGTTTCTATCAGCCTCCCAGGCCCAGTGATTGTTTCAGCTCCTGCAGTCATATGATATAGGTGTGCACCAAATGTTGAGTGTCTGCTGCAGACCTCTGTTCCCAGAGCTCCTCACAACTGGAACATTCCTCCCTAGCTTGGCCTATCTCTGGCCACCCTCCAGTTGGGAGTGGTAGAATGTCATAGTCAAAGGCCAGAGCTTTAGACTTAGTGATCTGGCTTTGAGTCCTGGCTTGGCCATTTACAAGCTGTGTTGCTTTAAAAGCCTCTCTGAGCTGTAGTTTCTTGTGTAAAATGAAGATTTTAGTACTTGTCTTACAGAACTTTTATAACTATTAAATGGCACAAATATGTATATATCAACATTATTTATGAGCATTATTATATATATATAATATATATATATATTCCATATAGCATAATAAATGTTTATTTAATTACCAATAGAAATAATGTTTTTTTTTTTTTTTTAAAAGATGACCGGTAAGGGGATCTCAACCCTTGGCTTGGTGTTGTCAGCACCACGCTCAGCCAGTGAGCAAACCGGCCATCCCTATAGGATCCGAACCCGTGGCCTTGGTGTTATCAGCACCGCACTCTACCGAGTGAGCCACGGGCCGGCCCAGAAATAATGTTTCAATGTCCCTCTTCAAATGTAGAAACCAAATCTGAACCTAGCACTTCAAATAATGATGTAATTAATTAGCCCACCCTCTTCTGAACTCTTATGTAATATAGCTTAATCTTCAATAAATCTTTTTCTTCTTTTGGTAACCACATCATACTGTTGACTCAAATTGATCTTACAAAGAATAAAGAACAAAAAACCCCCTTCCCAATTCTTTTGTACATGAACTGCTGAGAAACCTCACCTCTCCTATTCTGTCCCTGTCCTATTGAATATCTGTACCTAAACACTTGGCTTCACATTAATGCCTATGACATTCTGATTTGTTCTTTGTGGACACATTCATTTTATCTGCCTAGTCTTTTTCAGTTTTTCCTTTTGTCCAGCAAATCAGTTGGATATGCACTATGTTGGCTGAAGAATTTGCCTATTTGACGAGCAGGCCATCCATCCTGTCTCTCAAGACACAGAACGAGCCTAGTCTAGAGACTTGTGGCACAACCGTAGCGGCTCTCCTTTGGCTGGTGTTGGCTGATTAATCGATCTGTACTTTTTGCTTATTAGCCAGCTAGGGCTGCTCCTAGTTGTTCTAACCTTCAACCCATGTAGTTTCATAGTCTCCACCTGGATGCCATGAAAGCCTTTTTCAAGTGCTTTGTTAAAATTCATAGCCTAAAATCTAATCTACGTTATTATAACTATCAAAAAAGAAAGTGAACGGTCTTGTCAGTTCTGTGTCATCAGCTCTCTCTTGGTCGTGCAGAAGTCCCAAGAGGCAGGTCCCTTTATTACTTGTGAATGATACTATTGCTAGTGTGTAAGAGTCCCTACTATTCCGCATTTTTGTCAGCACTTGGTATTATCAGAGTAATTTTTGTCAATTATCTGAACATGAAAGGGTATCTTATTGATGTTATAATTAGAAATATGTAATTAGTAGTGAGGTAGAGCATGTTTTCATATTTATCGACTATTTGGATTTTCATTTCTATGACGTGCCTGCTTGCATTCTTTGCTCATTTTTCTGAACTTTGATTTTTTGATTTAATAATATATCTTGAAGATATTTCTATACGTGTGTGCACATAGAGTGCTTGTGTTTTGTTTTTCAGCAATTAAGGAATATTTCATTTTATGGATATAGTGTGATTTATTTAACCATGTTCTTCCGATATTTAGGTTTTTTCCAGTTTTTATTTCCTACTATAAACATTGCTTTACTTTGTATAATTTGGCTGGTATAACAACAGACAGATTCCATTTTAGGAGAGAAATTGTAGATCAAAAACTATATGCTTTTTATATTTCAATAGACATTGTTAAACAGCCTTCTGAAAATGTTGCACCAATTTACACTCTTCCCTCAACAAATGTCTCATCTGTTGTGATTTTGTGTCAGGAAAGAGCTATCTGTGCTGCTGCTCAGTTGACCAAGCCATTTATACAACATGCTCATGGTCTCATCATCACTTTCTCTTTTTGTAAGAGCTCGGCATGGTGAGAGCTTCTCGGGCCTAGCTTTCCACAGAACACCGGGGGAGACTGTATTTTTATCTAGCAAGTATTCACTCCCCCTTTATTTGTCCCCCCTGACAACTCCCCTCCCCTTTTAGGGGAAGAGTATATTTTCTTATCTCATTGGGGCTGGGTTGGCCATGCGACTTCCTTTGGACATCAGAATGTGAGTGAAGGAGACATGAGCAGAGGTTTTAAATGTGGTTGCCTGGTTTAGCTTGACCTCTTGTGCCTCTGCCATTCTCCACAAAAAGAGCATGCCCCGAGTGGTTCTGCTTTCAGAAAGAGAGACTCAGGGAGCTGCCTGGAACCTGACCTACAGCCCGAAGCAGTCACGCCAGCCAATCCACAGATCCATGAGCGAGAAATAAATGCTTTTTTTGTATATCGTTGAGATTTTGGGTTCCATTTGTTACACAACATAATTGCAACAATCGCTGACTAATATAAACTTTTAACTACAGTATTATATATTTTAAATGCTGCATACAAGATAACATATATAATTTTACAGAAGTGCATAGCACATTTATGATTGCTATACAGTTTCTCATGCTGTCTTTGTTTTTTCTTTTTCTTAGATTGGTTCCCCTCTCTTTTTCTCTTGCTCCTCTTACCCACAGAAGCCCCCTTTCCTTCCCAAGTAATCCATGTTCATAACCTATTCTATACTCATTTCTATTTTTCTCTGTATTTCTTATATACTCATATACAATAATATAAACACATACATGCAGGAGTGACATTCAAAATATGTAGCAGCCAGTGTGGCACAGTACCAATGAATCAGAATAAACACTGGCTGAAACATCCAATATGGCTTTATCAGTTTATACTGGCTGAATCTCAAACCTGTGTGCACACCCACACGCAATAGAAGTTTCTGTCGTTGTTCATTTTCTTTACAAAAATCAAACAATATTATGAACATTTTTTGCCTTATTATTGTTGTTTTTACACAACAACTCATTCCTTAAAGTCCAACTGTGATATGGCTCTAATTTATTCTTAATTGCTGTAGAAAGCCTAGTAAATGGGCCAGATGTATCAACACTTACTCAACAGTACCTTAACAATGGACTTCCCCTTTGTACCAGTGTTTTTGTTCCTGTGAACAATGCTGCAATACCATTCTTGTGCACATATCGTTATGTACTGGTGCTTTTATCTCTAGGGCAGCAAGTCCCTGGAAGGGAACAGGTGGAGTGAATGATGAGTGGTAAATTTGGTTAGATGGTGTCAGATCGCTTTTCACAGTTCTGTGACAATTTACATATTTACCATCAAGATTCAAAGAATTGTTTCCCCCTATAACCCACCAAGAAATAAGAAAGAGGCTTTCTGACTTTTGCCAAACCTAATAGGTATAAAGTAATCATCTGCATTTCCCAAACTACTAGTGAACTTGAACACCTTTTCATGTGCTGGCTGTTTGGATCTTCTCTTCACAGCTTTGCTCATTTCTCTGTTGTGGTGTTTCTATCCTTGTCAATAATGTAAGACCTTTTTTGAATATTGCAGATATTTATCCTATGCCTACATTAAAAAACATTTTTTAATCTAATATGTGCTCATTGATTTGGTTGAGGTTATTTCTTGACATACCAAAATGTTATGAGAATGTGCCTCATCTTTTCCCATCCCTCTCTCTCTCCCTCCTTATGTCCCTCCCTCCTTCCTTCTCTCTTTTCCTTTCTTCCCCATCTTTCTTTCTGTGTGTATGCGTGCACATGCATGCACGCACCTTTGTGAGTCTGTATTCCTTTCTCTTTCTGTCTTCCTCGGGGTCTCCCTTTCTTCTGTCTCCTGCTGGTCTACCGCCTCTCACTTGCTCTTTATCTCCGTGCTTCTCCAACTCTATGAGGATACTAATTTTCAGTGCAGAGAGCATTGCTTTTTCCTGCTTGTGTCACCCACAAATCCAAGAGATGATAGGGGCAGCCCAATAAGGAGTTAAAGCAGTGTGTTTTCAAAATTGGCTGAATCTGAGATTTCTTAGGAAGTTTCTTCTTTTTATATGGATTCTCCGCACTTACCCTCCGAGATCCTAATTCCATAGGTCTCGAGTGGGGTGTAAATGGATGTTTATTTTTAATTTCTCAAGTGATCTGAGTACACAATCAAGGCTGGCAGTCTGTGAGTTAGTGCTGGCTCAGCGAAGTTGGACAAATGCTCATCAGTGGGGGTAGCTTGCTTGGGCAATTGGACAAGCCAGGCTGTTACAGTCGCAGATAACTGCCTTCAACAACCACCCAGCTCAGCACAACACAAAATAAGGGGCTCCAGTGGAGGAGAAAGAATGACGAAGTAGTCTCTAGAGGTCTGATTCTTCATCTAGAATGGTTGCTTAGTTTCAGTGCAGCTGCAGTGCGGCAAATGGGCGCAGGGCGGCAGTGTGGCCCCGTGGATCAGAAGCACTCTTTTTTGATTGAAACATAATTGATTGTACATATCTGCGGGGTACAGTGCAGAATATCAATACCTGTGTGCAATATGTGATGCTCAAATTAGGATAATTACTGTATTTATTATTACACAATATAATCATTTTTGTGGTCCTTTACCAATTTCTCACTAGCTCCCCTCCCCAACCCTCCCCTTTTCCACCTCTGGTAGCCTCAGTTCTATTCTCTCCTTTTGAACGTTCAATGAATTATTGAGATTGTTGTGTTTTTCTTTCTTTGTTTATTTTTTTAGGTCCCTCATAAGAATGTGCAGTATTTCTCTTTCCCTGGCTTATTTTACTTAACCTAATTTTCTGTAATTCATCCATGTTGCTGCAAATGGCACAATTTTTTTTTTCTTTTTTATGGCAGAGTAGTATTCCGTTGTGTATATATACCACATCTTCCTTGTCTAGTCGTCAGTTGATGGACTTTTAGGTTGGTTTCAGGTGTTTTTCTTTCTTTGTTTATTTTTTTAGGTCCCTCATAAGAATGTGCAGTATTTCTCTTTCCCTGGCTTATTTTACTTAACCTAATTTTCTGTAATTCATCCATGTTGCTGCAAATGGCACAATTTTTTTTTTCTTTTTTATGGCAGAGTAGTATTCCGTTGTGTATATATACCACATCTTCCTTGTCTAGTCGTCAGTTGATGGACTTTTAGGTTGGTTTCAGCTCTTAGCTATTGTAAATAGAGCTGCGATAAACATGGGAGTGCAGGTATCCCTTCAACATGATGATTTCCATTCCTTTGGGTATATGCCCAGCAGTGGGATTGCTGGATCATATGGTGGTTCTATATGTAGTTGTCTGAGGAACCTCCATACCGTTTTCCATAATGGCTGCTCTAATTTGCAGTCCCACCAACAGTGTAGAAAAGTTCCCCTTTCCCCATATCCTTGCCAGCATTTGTTATTCTCAGTCTTTTAAATAATGGCCAGTCTAACTGGGGTGAGATGATATCTCAATGTAGTTTTGATTTGCATTTTTCCTGATGCTTAGTAATGTTGAGCATTTTTTCATTTGTCTGTTGGCCATTTGTATATGTTCCTTTGAGAAATACCTGTTTAGCTCCTTTGACCATTTTTTAATTGGGTTACTAGTTTTTCTTACTGTTGAGTTGTTTGAGTTCCTTGTATGTTTTGCATATTAATTCCTTGTCAGATGAAACTATTTTAAATATTTTCTCCAATTCTGTAGGTTGTCTCTTTGCTCTGTTGTTTCTTTTGCTGTGCAGAAGCTTTATAGTTTAATATCCCATTTGTTTATTTTTTCTTTTGTTGCCTGGGCTTTTGGAATCTTATTCATAAAGTCTTTGCCCAGTCCTTCTTCCTGAAGTGTTTCCTCTCCGTTTTCTTTTAGGAGTTTTATAGTTCCAGGTCTTATATTTAAGTCTTTAATCCATTTTGAGTAGATTTTGGCAGAAGAGGTATGGTTCTAGGTACATTCTTCTACATATGGATGTCCAGTTTCCCCACACCATTTATTGAAGAGGCAGTCTTTGCCCCAAAGTATGTTCTTTTTGCCTTTGGCAGAAATCAGTTTGCTATGAATATGTAGATTGATTTCTGGTTTCTCTATTCTGTATCATGAGTCTCAGTATCTATTTTTATGCCAGCACCATGCTGTTTTGGTTACTATACATTTGTACTATAATTTGAAGTCAGATAGTTTATGCCTCCAGCTTTATATATATATATTTTTGCTAAGGATTGCTTTGGCTGTTTGTGTTTTTTTCTATTTCTATGAAGAATGTCATTGGTATTTTGATGGGGATTGCATTGAATCTGTAGATCGCTTTGGGTAGTATGGACATTTTTACAATGTCCATTCTTCCAATCCAAGAGCATGGAATGTCTTTCCATATTTTTGTGTCCTCTTTAATTTCTTTCAGCAGTGATTTGTAGTTCTCATTGTAGAGATCTTTCACCTCCTTGGTTAACTTTATTCCTAGGTATTTTATTTTTTTGATGACTATTATAAATGGGCTAGCTTTCTTGATTTCTTTTTCTGGTAGTTCATTGTTGGAGTATACAAATGCTACTGATTTTTGTGTGTTGATTTTGTATCCTGCAACTTTATTGAAATTGTTTTTTAGCTCTAAGATTTTTTTGGTAGAGTCTTTAGGTTTTTCTATGTATAGGATCATGTCATCTGCAAACAGCAACAGTTTGACTTCATCTTTTCCAATCTGGATTCCTTTCATTGGTTTCTCTTGCCTGATTACTCTGGCTAGTACTTCTAATACCTTGTTAAATAGGAGTGGTGAGAGTGGAATCCTTGTCTTGTTCCTGTTCTTAAGGGAAAAGCTGAAGTTCAGGGTGATACTGGTGGTGGATTTGTTGTATATGGCTTTTATTGTTTTGAGATACTTTCCTTCCACACTTAATTTGCTGCGAGTCTTTATCATGAAGGGATGTTAAATTTTGTTAAATGCTTTTTCTGTGTCTATTGAGATAATCATATAGTTTTTGTCCTTGATTTTGTTGATGTGGTGTATAACATTTATTGACTTGCATATGTTGAACCATCCTTGTATCCCTGGGATGAATCAATCCCACTTGATCATGGTATATAATTTTTCTGATGTGTTGCTGTATTTCTGATTGCTGATATTTTGTTGAGGATTTTTGCTCATCAGAGACATTGGCCTGTAGTTTTCTTTCTTTATTGTATCTTTGTCTGGTTTTGGTATCAGGGTGATGGTGGCCTCATAGAATGTGTTTGGGAGAATGGCCTCTGTTTCAATTTTTTTGAATAGTTTGAACAGAATTGGTATTAATTTCTTTTTAAAAGTTTGGTATAATTCAGCAGTCAAGCCATCTGGTCTTGAGCTTTTATTTGAGAGAGACTGCTGATTACTGCTTCAATCTCATTGCTTTTTATTGGTCTGTTCAGGTTTTCTGTTTCTTCTTAGTTTGGTCTTGGTAGTTTGTATGTGCAGAAACTTATCTGTTTCCTCCAGGTTTTTAAATTTGTTAGCATTTAGTAGTTCATAATAGTCTCTAATGATTCTTTTTGTTTCTGTGGTATCAGTTGTAATGTCTCCTTTTTCATTTCTAATTTTTGTTATTTGGGTCTTCTCTCCTCCTCCTCCTTTTCTTCTTCCTCTCCTCCTCCTCCCCTCCCCCTCCTCCTACTCCTCCTCTTCCCCCTTCCCTCCCCTCCTCCTCCTTGTCTTCCTCCTTGTCCTCCTTTTCTTCTTCTTCCTCTCTGCCTCCTCCCCTCCCCTCCCCCTCCTCCCCCTCCCCCTCTCCCTCCTCCTCCTCCTCCTCGTCCTCCTTTTCTTCTTCTTCTTCTTTTTCTTTTTTGTTAACCTACCTAATCGTTTGTATATTTCTCCCCAAAAAACCCAACAACTTTTTGTTTCATTGATCTTTTGTATTGTTTTTTGTGTCTATTTCATTTAGTTCTGCTCTGATCTTAATTATTTGTTTCCATCTACTAATTTTGGTATTGGATTGTGCTTGTATTTCCAGTTCTTTGGTGTGTAGCATTAGGTTGTTTAATCTTTATATTCTTTTGATGTAAGTATCTATTGCAATAAATTTCCCTCTTAGTACTGCTTTTGCAATATCCTACAGGTTTTGGTATGATGTGTCTTTATTATCACTAGTTTCAAGAAATTTAAAATTTCTTGTTTAATTTCTTCTTGGACCCATAGGTTGTTCAGGAGGATGTTGTTTAATTTCCATGTATTTGTATGATTTCCAGAGTTTTACTTATTATTGATTTCTAGTTTTATCTGTTGTGGTCTGAAAAGATACTTGAAGTGATTTCAGTTTTTAAAAATTTGTTGAGACTTATTTTGTGACCTGACATGTGGTATATCCTGGTGTGCATGTGTATCTATATCTATATCTATATCTATATATTTATATCTATATCTATATATTTATATGATTCCATTTGCTGATGAGAAGAATGTGTATTCTGTAGTTGTTGGATGAAATGTTCTATAGATATCCACCAGGTCCCATTGGTCTAAAGTGTCATTTAAATCCTGTGTTTCTTGGTTGATTTGTTTCATAGATGATCAGTCCATTGCTGAGAGAAGGGTGTTCAGGTCCCCAACTATTATGGTATTGAAGTCTATTTCTTTCCTTAGGTCTAATAGTGTTTCCTTTATATGTCTAGGTGATCTGTGTTGGGTGCATCTATATTTATGATTGTTGTGTCTTCTTGCTGGACAGATCCCTTCAAAGTTAAATGGTGGCCTTCTTTGTCTCTTTTTATGGTTTTTGGTTTAAAGTCTCTTTTACCCAATGTAAGAATAGCTACTCCTGCTTATTTTTGATTTTCATTTGTGTGGTATATCTTTTCCATCCCTTTGTTATTAGTCTGTGTGTATCTTTACAGGTGAGGTGAGTCTCTTGAAGATGACATATAGTTGGGTCTAACTTTTTAATCCAGTCAGACAGTCTGTGTCTTTTGAGTGGGGAGTTTAATCCACTTACTTTTAGGGTTGTTATTAAAACGTATTGTCTTACTCCTGGCATTTTATAAATTTTAATTTGGATGTTTTAAATATCTTTTGTTCCTTTCTTTCTCTTTTATTGTCTTTGATGTTCATTGGTTTTTTTGAGGAGTTAAGATTTAGTTTCGTTCTCTTTCTCATTTGCATTTTTGTTCTACCAGGGAAAGCACTCTGACTCTAAGTAAGACTTGACCCAGGCAGAGTCCAGGGTCCAGGAAAGCTGTAAGGTGTTGAATGGGTCCCCCATACCTTCCTCCTGTCCCACTTTTACTTCTTGTCCCACTGAACCAGGCTCTCAGATGATTAAATCTCATCCAACATTTATTGAGAATGAATTATCTCATGTCAAACACTGTCCTGGGTTATTTCATTTAATCTTCATAGCAATCCAAGGTAGGCATATGATTTCCATTCTACCATAGAGGAAGCTGCAGCTTAGGGAAGTTCATTGATTTCCTAGTGGGTGGCAGAGCCAGAATTTAGAAGCCTGTCTGATTCCAAGCCATATGTTCTTTGCATAACAACTGCTACTTTATACAGGTAACATTTAGATGACTCTGAACATATTAATAAGTGCTAAGTTACCAACTTATTTATTCATGCATGCTGATTATTTCTCCTTCCTTCTTTCCTTCCTTCCAGAGATCAGTAAGAATAACTGAGTTAACTAAGAAGGCTTAAAGCCCATGATTTGTTTGCATTTTAACAGGAGACTCTGAAGAAGCAAAAAATGAATGGCTGATGGTGAAATAGTGGCCATGGGGTTGCCTATACCACAACTAGGCCAAGGCGTCACACTGAGAATCTGCAGACCAAATGCAGCATTCTATTTGCTAAAATGTTGTTATTTAAAAATCTAAATTTCAATGGTTTATTTATTTTTGTGGCTGGCCGGTAAGAAGATCCAAACCCATGACCTTGGTGCTAAAAGGTTGTGTTCTAACCAGCTGAGCTAACCTGCCAACTTTAAATTTTGATGGTTTTAGATGGGAATTTGCTCTGCACTTTATCACAGTCCCCACCATTCCCTTTTCCTTATGTCTTCATGCTTCACTGCCTGGCATCTGCTGACAGCAGCACCGTACAGATGGGTCCTGTCAATACTACTGCAAGATGAGAGCTGCCTTTGAGCTCCACCCCATCTCCTTTCCCTTGCTCAGCTTCCCTCCCAGGTGTCATTGCTTTCATTGCACTGGCTGCTGTAGCTGGAGGCTCTCACACCTGTGATGGGTGCATCAGGGGGTCCACTCTGCTGCTTCTGGCACCCAGACCAGTCCCAAGTTGCCAGGCCTAAATTTAACCTGCAGCTGCTTCATCAGATGCTCGGGTATTTTCAGCCCTGGGAGCCTGGGGTGGCTGAGCTGGAAGTTGCTGAGGGATGTTGGCCAGGGCTCACACCCAGTGTTTCGGATTGAAAGTAGCATCCAGGTTGTTCCAACATCTTGGTTCCCCACCCCCTTCCTTTTTTCTTAATTGGAGCTGGGGAGAAAAGGGAAGGCAAGAACTGGCTGAGAGTAAGAAAACACCAAGATAGATCCTGGGGACCCTCTGAATTTGCTCCGTCATCCTCCTTCTCCACGATCAGCCAGGAACACCCTCTGGTAGCCAAGAGGAGGGGGTGGTCTGCACCACACTGTGATGGGCTGTCAACTGGCCTGGTCTCTCCAAGCCTGTTGGTCCCAGAGTCACCATCTGAGGGAGCCACCAGCCTTGCTCTGAGCTCCAGCATCCTTCATGTGTCATCCAGTGCCTTTTTCCTGACCTGAGCATTAACGGACAGGACTATGTTCCCAAAAGCCTTGGCCCCTGGCCCTTTGAAAGTTCCCTGCCAGCATGTGCTGTGGAGTTGATAGTCCCTCTGGCTAAGGGAGCAGATGTATGTGCAAAACCACAGGCTTTCAGTCTCATTTACAAATAGAAGAGGAAAAGGGGCCCAGAGATGAGGTGGGTGACACTGAAGGGAGGGGGTAGAGAAGATACACATAGAGAAAGGATGCAGCCCCTAGGTCCTGGGAGCCCTGGAGTAGAGGAGGGGACTGACTGAGCATGGGAGCCACCCTGGCTATTCTCAACTGATTCCCTTGGGCAGGCTGTCAGATGTCATCAAACTCCTATGAATCCAAGTGAAGCAGGGCCCTCCCTGTCTCCCTGAATTTTACTTGTCTAAGGCAAGAGTTCTTGTGCCCAGTGTGTGGCACTCAGGATGCTTAGTAGGTGCCCACTGGAAGGCACCTCCAGCCCACAGTTCTCACACTAGTAGGGCCTTGGGGATCCTCTCTTTCGATCTGCTCATGTTACAGACAGGCAAACTGCAGCCCTTGGAGGTTATTAGTTTTGTGTCTGGGTCCCTGAATGCCTCTGTCATGCTTATATTGACAATAGCTAATAATCAGGACTCTGTACAGGGCACTATTGTGAACACTTTTATGTATTAACTTATTTAGACTTTATACCAATCCTATATAAGGTAGGCCCTGCTATCATCCCTATTGTACAGATGAGAACACTGAGACCCAGGATGGTTAAGTGACTTGCCCAAGACCACACAGGATCTGGAGCTGGGTGTTCTGGCTCCAGAGCCCCTGATTAACCACTGGGCATACTGCCTCTCACTCTACTCCATTGGGACTTCCTGTTTCTTGTCCATCTGCTGCACCAGATTCTGAATGACTAGATGGAGAGGATTGTGTTTTAGTCCCCTTTGGATCCCAGGATTTATCCCAGAGCTCCATACTGCAGAAGCTCAAACAAATGTTTGTTGAATGAATGAATGGATGGATGGATGAAAATACAAGAGTCAGTTAAATCATTGTTCCTTACCCTACATTTCTCAGAACTGAAGTCGCTAAGGGGTTCATGAGTACAGGCAGGGAAATTCTGACCTCTGTGGAGAATCTGGCTGGGCCATCCCAGCAACCCTTCCCTGAGTGGGAGAATACCTGGCTCCTCCCCATTCCCCACTGTCCCTGGCTCCTCACCCCACCTCTATGGCTGCGCAGGTGGAACATGGCAGAGCAAATGCCTGGGTTGATTTTTCTGGCCACTATTCCACGGGCTGACGAGCACGTGGGGCATCCAGCTGACTCCTGGGTTGTGACTACAGCATCACTCTTGTGCCATGCCAGAGGCGGGGAAGGTGGCGCCGGCTCCCCTGTTCTGTGCCTTAGCTGCTGTCTTGGAAGATTGTGTTCTTGAGGCCCAGGCCCATGCAGGAGGTTTCTGAGCATCCAGTCTTCTGAGGCAAATACAGGGGCAATGACCTAGGTGCTGGCAGGGGTGAGGTTGGGGTGACATGGGGGCTTCAGTGGACGTGTGGCTTGCATTGGGTCCCATAAACAGACTGAGAGTTGGAGATCTGCATGGAGGAGATGTCTCGGAGGGTGCCCTGGAGAAAACGCCTGCCAGGGAGTGGGGGAAGCAAGATAGCTCTTCAGAATAGTCCTGAATTGAGGCAATGGGGTTGGGTCTTTATGCCCTCTCTATTGACCAGCCATGTGGACATACCAGTTGCCCACAGATGGAGGCATGACCTTTGGCAATTCCCAGGAAGGAGGGTTTGTGAGTCATCAGCAAGCGACACTCCCCACAGCTCAGGAATGGGGTGTTAAGTCTTAAAGAAGGATCCGTGGGAGGCACTGGGCATCCATCACCAGATACATTTATTCACCCGGAAAATGGCAAGAGAGATGGCCAATGGCTGAAGTTGCTTAAGAAGCAGCAACAAATGAAATCAAAAGAATAGTCTTCAAAGTGTGGTCCTGGAATCACCAACAGCAGCACCAGCATCTGGGAACTTGCTAGAATGCACATTCTCACACCAGACCTACTGAGTCAGCAACTCTGGAGAAGGGGCCCAGGAACTCTGTCTTAACAAGCCCTCCAGGTGATTCTGATGCAAACTAGAGTTTGAGAACCACTGTTCTAGATTATCCCATTGGCAGGACTGATTAAAGACTTCAGTGAGTGTTTACTGAGTTCTGATCTTTTGAAGAGAGCCATTCAAGGCACATCACAGTTTGGACACACCCCTGTCTCTCTCTTCCCCACCCTGATGGAAACTCTGGATCAAGTATGAGAACACTGAAGAAGCACAATGTGCATTAAGCCAATCACTACACTGGCCAAAAAACCCTACTTCTACAAGAAAAGGGAATCAGAAGTTATGTTTCTTATCCAAGATTTGTCACATCTCTTGGCCACCAATGATCAGCAAAATAATAAGACATTAAACTAGTACCCTTTAGTTTTTTTCCAAACTGGAAAAAAATTACAAGTTAAATTACAGGTCATGATTTACCCCTATGAAGGTTAATTCTAGGTGTCAACTTGATTAGATTAAAGAATGCCAAGTAACCTGGTAAAGCTATCTTTTTAAGTGTGTCCATGAGGGTGTTTCTAGAAGAGATTAGCATGAAAGCCTGAGTGGACTGGGTGGGAAAGATCCACCCTCAATATGCGTGGGAACCGTCCAATCTGCTGGGGACCCATAAAGAACAAAAAACAGAAAAAGGCAAAGCTCTCTCTTCCTATATGCTGGAGCTGGAAAACATTCTTCTTTCCTGTCCATGGACATCAGAGCTCAAGACTCACCAGCTTTTGGGTTCTGGGACTTACACTGAGGATACCATTGGCTTCCCTGGTTTTGGGGCCTTGGGACTTGCTACTGACATCCAGGTTGCAGACAGCCTATTGTGGGACTTTTTTTTTCACAATCATGTGAGCTAATTCCCCTAATAAATCACATCTCATATATTTATAACATATCCTATTGATTCCATATCTCTGGAGATCCCTGAATAATACAGATTTTAGTGCCAAGAGTGGGGTATTGCTTATAACAAATACTTGAAAATGTGGAAGCGCCTTTGGAACTGGATATTAAGTTGGATGAGTTTGAAGGACTCAGAAGAAGACAAAAGTCAAGGAAAAGTTTGGAATGTCTTAGAGACTGGTTATGTGATGGTGAGCAGAAAGCTGATAGAAATATGGACAGTAAAGGCCATTCTGAGAAGATCTCAGATGTAAATGAGAAGGGACTTATTGGAAACTGGGGCAAAGATCACCCTGGGTATGAACTGGCAAGGAACTTGGCTGCATTCTGCTCATGCCCAAAAGTCTTTTGGAATGTGGAACTTAAAGGTGTTAACCCAGAGTATTTAGTGTAAGAAATTTCTAAGCAGCAAAGCATTAAGGAAGCTGCATGGCTACTTGCAACAGCTTATGCTGAGTTATGACAGAAAAGGCATGAGGTAAAGCCAGAATTTATAATTCAAAAGAAAGCAGAGGGCAAAAAATTGGAAAACTAGGGCCGGTCCGGTGGCGCACTGGAGAGTGCGCCGCTTGGGAGTGCAGCGGTGCTCCCGCCGAGGGTTCGGATCCCATGTGGAGACCGGTTCCCGCTCACTGGCTGAGCATGGTGCGGGCACAACACCGAGGGTTGCGATCCCGTTGCCGGTCCCTGGTACGGGCGCGACACCGAGGGTTGCGATCCCGTTACCAGTCAGTAAAAAAGACAAAAAGGAAAAAAAAAATTGGAAAACTTTCAGCCTAGACACAAAAGCAATTGTTTAGCCCAGGGGTCCTTTGCTAATGAGATGAGTACAGAAGAAAGGGATTATCAAGAGAAGGGAAAAAAGACTTTGAAGGAATTTCAGAGATCTTGGAGGCTGTGTCTTCCATTACAATCCCAGAAGCCTAGCGAGACAGAATGGGCTTGGTGAACAGGCCAAAGTTGCCCTCCATGGGCTCACTGATCAGGGACACTCCAGGATGCTTTTCCCCACACCAGCACACCGATTGCTTTGGCTGCTCCATTCGTGGCTAAATTGGCCCCAGGTGTGGCTGGACCCACAGCTTTAGAAAATACAAGCTGGAAGCCTTGGCTGTGTTCACCTGTTGTTAGGTCTTCAGGCCCATAGAATGCCAGAGCTGTGGAGGCATAGGAGCCTCCACCCCAATTTCAATGGATGTATGGAAAAGCCTGGGGGCCCAGGAAGAGATCTGTCACAGGGGCAGATTTACCACATAGAGTCTTCACTACATAGAGCAATGCCGAATGGAAACGTGGGGTCAGAGTGCAGCAGAAAAACCTGAGCAGAGCCATGCCTAGTGGAGCCATGAGAGCAGGACCACCATGGAAACCCCAGAATTGTGGAGCTAACAGCATGTGATGTCAGCCTATGAGACCTGAAGCATGGCCTCAGACCAGGAAAGCTGCAGGAGTGGAGCTGCTCGAAGACTTGGGGACCCCACCCCCACACCAATGTGCAGAGGATGTGGAACGTGGAGTCAAGGTACATGATTCACCAGCTTTGAGATGTAAAGCCTGCCCTGCTGGGTTTTGGACTTGTTTGGGACCTGTTACCCCTTTCTTTTGGCCTATTTATCCCTTTTTGAACAGGAATATGTACCCTGTGTTTGTCCCACCATTGTATCTTGGAAGTAGATAACATGTATTGATTTCACAGACGGAACTTTGAAACTTGGACTTTTGAGTTGAAACAAGTTAAGACTTTGGAGATGAAATGAGTGTATCTGTGTGTGAAAAGGACATGAGTTTTGGGGGATTAGGGATGGAATGACTGGATGCCCCCCCACCTCACTGAGGCTTAATCCCTACTGTTAACTGTTGAGGATGGGAAATTCTATTATGGTAATTGAAAGGTGGGGCCTTGAAGTGGTGATTGGATTATAGGACCATGACGTAGTGATGGTGGTCAGGGGAGTGGTTCTGAGGGTTTTAAAAGCATAGTACGTGAGGAGGTTAGTCTCTCTCTACTCTGACATTTTCTGCCATGTGAGACCCCTGAGTCACTGTTTCCACCACCTAGGCCTTCATCAAATGTGTTCTCTGGACTTTGGACTTCTCAGCCTCCAAAACTGTAAGCAATAAATTTTGTTTTCTTATAAATTATCCAGTTCCAGGCATTTGGTTATAAGCAACAGAAACAGACTAATATAACCCCTAAAGACTCAATACACACAGTTACTTAGAAACAACAATTAGCCTTGGGAATAAAAGAATAAAACCAGCACAATATATCATTTAACTATGCCCTTGAAGCAAGTAAGTAGTGTTATTAGTAGTGTTATTTGAGAAGCCTCAAAGTAAAATTGTTAATTTAGATAGATGTTGAAAAAATTGTTAATTTAGATAGATCGTTAATTTAAAAATCAACATAGGCACCTCTTTTGGATCATCATTCATATATAATCATGTTATTGAGTATCCCAAGTTTTAACTCACTATATAGTCAAGAGAAATAATTAATTTACTAAATTTAAAATTTTTTGCACCTACTAGACTGTCTGTTTTCTTTGTTCTATTTAACATGCTTCTTCTACTTTTCCTTTATTTGCATTTGCCTGTTATCTTTTGCCCATTCACTTATTTTCAATTTTCTTTATCACTTTGTTTTACATCTTTTTCTTTTAAATAGTATATAGCTGGATTTTTTTAAAAGCTAAACTGATAGCCCATGTCTTTGTATGGGTTGATTCAGTTTATTTAAGTTTAATGGCAATTGAAAATACTTTATTTCTGCTAACTTACATATATTTATTGTTTATTTTATTTAGCTGGTTTCTCTTTATCCCTTTTCTTACTTTAATTGGTTTGATCAAGTTACCATTTATGTCCTTTTTCCTATTGTTAATTTTTAACAGCTTCATTGAAGTATAATTGACATATAATATTTTACATTTTAAAGTGTGCAAGTTGATAAGTTTTGACATATGTGTATGCATGTCCTGAAACAATCACTGAAACCAAGATAATGAATATATCCATGACCCCTAAAAGTTTCCCAGTGCCCTTTTGTAATTTCTTCCTCCCATCGCCCCCCTCCCCTTCTATCCTCAGGCAACTAGAGATCAACTTTTTGTTACTACGGTTTGCACTTTAAAGAATTTTATATAAATGGAATTATACAGTTTGTATATGTTTTTGTTTGGCTTCTTTCAGTCATTATTATTATTATTTCTTTTGCATTCTTTGTAGTGCTGAATAGTATTCCATTATATGGATATACCACAGTTGGTTTTTCCATTCACCTGTTAATGAACATTTGGGTTGTTCCTTGTTTTTGACTATTACAAATGAAGCTGCTGTGAACGCTCATGTGCTGGTCTTTGTATTGATGTATGCTTTCATTTCTCTTGGGTAAATACCTAAGAATAAAATGACTGGATCATAGAGAAGTATGTTTAGCATTTTAAATAAACTTCCATACTGTTTTCTAAAGTAGTTGTTCCATTTTACATCCCCACAATCAGTGTATGAGAATTCTAGTTCCTTCACAATTCACCAACCTTAATTTGTTTAGTCTTTTTAATTTTAGCCACTCTAATAGATGTATAATGGTATCTCATTGTGGTTTGAATTTGTGTTTCCCTAATGACTAATGATGTTGAGCATCTTTTTTTGTGTTTATTTTCCATCTGTACATCTTCTTTGGTGAAATATCTGTTCAAATCTGCCCATTTTTAATGGTTGTTTGTATTCTTATTACTGAATTTTGAGAGTTCATTATATATTCTAGATATAAGGGTTTTTTTTGGCAGCTGACTGGTAAGGAGATCCGAACCTTCATCTTTGTGTTAACAGCACCATTCTGTAACTGAGTGAATTAACCAACCAGTCCTATCTAGTGATTTTTTTTTTTTTTTTTTTTTTTTTTTTTTTTTTTTC